>NW_028296534.1:0-124776 GCF_964197995.2 Scardinius erythrophthalmus
GAAACTCAATGGGCATGTTCGGCTCATGGCCCTAAAGGTCTGTAAGAATTTTGAAAGAAATCGGCCACTAGTTGGCGCTAACGAGTTTTACGGCTCTGTAATCACATGGTGTTACAAATATCCACACAATATGCATATCATTTGATAGATCTCCTCATCCTGAACAACTTTGCCTCAAGAACCATTGCTGTCAATCAAACTGTTCATTAATTATTCATTAATATGTTAAAAACCTACTTTTGCGAACTAGTCCTAGGTTTTTTGCCCGATCGGAACCAGACCAGTCTAGGACAATTCTCTGGACTCTCTAGATCAATAATTATCAAAAAAAAGTTGAACTTTTGCATTTGGATGGCTGTAATAGGGTAATTTATAAAATGGGCGTGTCAAAATACATTAAAAAGCCTATAAATCCTAAATAAAAACTCAGAACTTCACAAAAATTGGTCAGCATATGTGACATAACATCATTAACAAGCATGAAAAATTCTATGGAGATCGGACAATAGGTGGCGCTATAACTGTTAAAAAGCTTTAAAATCATATATTTCCTATGGTAAACTGCCTGTATTGGCTGTAAATGGTCTTTTCTATCTCTGATCATATAATTTTCATATCATAATGTTCAAAACTAGTGCAATACAATTCTCTGGACTCACTAGATCAATAATTGTCAGAAAAAGTTGAACTACTTCATTTGGATAGTTATAATAGGTTCACTTCAAAATCTGGCCTTTACCAAGTGTCCCCGAAAGCCTATATCTCTTTAATCAATGCTCAGACCTTCTTAAAAACAAGTCAGAACGTGTGAAATATCACCCTGAACAAGCATGAAAATTTTCAGACAGATCGGACAAAATTTGCCTCTATAACAGTTAAAAAGGTGAAAATGATATGAATTAATGGCATGTTAAGCCAATAAGTGGTATTTTACTGCCCCCTGCTGTTTAAAATAGTCATTTTCTCATATTGGTATTGGTATCAGCCATGGTAAATCATGATAAATGATGGTGTGTGTGTGTGTGTGTGTGTGTGTGTGTGTGTGTGTGTGTGTGTGTGTGTGTGTGTGTGTGGTACAAATATAACAAAGGTTTTATTTTCCAACATGAAAACAAACATAACAGAGTGCTAGTGCACAAACAATAACCGACAATGATAATGGATGAGAGGGGAACTTAAATACACAGATCAAGACAAGGACAACAGGTGACGGTTATGATGATGAGGAGCAGGTGATGATGAGGAGGGTGATGAGGAGCAGGTGCAGGTGATGACGACAGATGGTGAATGTGATGAAGACAGAAGGTGAATGTGATGAAGGTGAATGTGACACCAATATCACTGAAACATTTGTGTGTGTGTGTGTGTGTGTGTGTGTGTGTGTAGCATTATTGTGTGTAGCATATGTAGCAAGTATGCATTATTGAGTTAACATGGAAAAACTGGTTTGCTTTAGTGCAGAAAAATGGTCAAAATCATGAGGTTTAAAGTGAAAGTGAGCCAATAAGTGGTCTTCTACTGCCCTCTGCTGGCCATTGTACTTATTAATTAAATTTTTCCACATGTGCTTGCATTTATACTTGAATACACACTAAATATCACTTATATAGCAATAACTATTATAACACAATCATATTTTGTCAGTGTTAATCACTTTATTTGCACTGACACTTCAAATAATTGCTAGTAATGTGGTAAATCATGGTAAATCATGGTTAACTATGCTGTGTGTGTGTGTGTGTGTGTGTGTGTGTGTGTGTGTGTGTGTGTGTGTGTGTGTGTGTGTGTGTGTGTGTGTGTGTAAGCATGCATTGAGTTAACATGGATAAACTGGTTTGCTTTAGTGCAGAAAACTGGTTTAAAGTGAAAGTGAGCCAATAAGTGGTCTTCTACTGCCCTCTGCTGGCCATTCTACTTATTAATGAAATATTTCAACATGTGCTTGCATTCATACTTGAATACACACTAAAAAAATCACTTATATAGCAATAACTATTATAACACAATCATATTTTGTCAGTGTTAATCACTTTATTTGCACTGACACTTCAAATAATTGCTAGTAATGTGATAAATCAGGCTAGAAACATGGTAAATCAAAGTAAATAATACTAGATTGTCGTTTATCTCCTGGTAAATAATACTAGAACGTGGTATATCATGGTAAATCATGGTTAACTATGCTGTGTGTGTATGTGTGTGTGTGTGTGTGTGTGTGTGTGTGTGTGTGTGTGTGTGTGTGTGTGTGTAAGCATGCATTGAGTTAACATGGAAAAACTGGTTTGCTTTAGTGCAGAAAACTGGTTTAAAGTGAAAGTGAGCCAATAAGTGGTCTTCTAGTGCCCTCTGCTGGCCATTCTACTTAATAATGAAATATTTTACATGTGCTTTTGCATTCATACTTGGACACACACTAAAAATCACGTATATAACTAACTATTATAACACAATAATATTTTGTCAGTGTTCATCACCTCATTTGCACTGACACTTCACATAATTGCTAGTAATGTGGTTAATCATGCTAGAAACATTGTAAATCATAGTAAATAATACTGAAATGAGGTGTATCAAGGTAAATCATGCTAGAATCCTAATAAATCATTCTGGAACATGGTATATGATAGTAAATCATGCTAGAATCATATTAAATAATTCTAGAATGTGGCAAATCGTTGTGGGAGGAGCCTATTTTACTCAAATGGCTATAACTCAAGAAGTAAATGAGATATCTTCACCAAACTCAGTACACATGTGTATGGGTTCAATTTGAGGTCACAGTAAACAATTTTATGGAGATCGGACCATAGGTGGCGCTATAACTGTTAAAAAGCTTTAAAACCATATATATCCCATGGCAAATTGCCTGTATTGGCTGTAAATGGTCTTTTCCATCTATTATGTCAGTGGTTACATGCTTGCTAAATAAATCTTAATAACTTTTGATGCTTTTGTGCTTAAATGCCTTAAAGGCCTTAACTGCTTGAACCCCGATAAATGCTGCTTGCAGCTTTAATTATTATTATTATTATTCCGCCGTAAAACGCATCGTGCAGCCCAAACCGTAAGAGCTGGAACTTTGAAACTTTGACAGATGGTAGTACAAAAATCGAGGAAAGGTTCAGAGATTATGACCCCGATTGGCCCATAGGTGGCGCTATAACAACCAAAAGCGCGAAACTGCTCATAACTCCTAGACCGTATGTCGTAGACTCAAGTGTCTTATATCATTGGAAAGCTGGACGCCTGACGAACAAAACGTATATCTCCGATTTCATTTCCGCCATGATAGATTTTCCGCCATTTTGAATTTTGTCAAAAATCTACTTTTGCGAACTAGTCCCTGGTTTTTTGCCCGATTGGAACCAAACTAGTGCAGAAATGTTCTCTGGAGACTGAATATCAATAATTATCGAAAAAAAGTGGAAATTTCGATTCACGGTCGCTAAGGGGCGCCAAAACGTACGTTGTGGGAGGGGCCTATTTTACTAAAATGGCTATAACTCCCGATGTAAATGAGGTATCTTCACCAAACTTGGTACACATGTGTATGAGCTTACTCTGGGGTCACAGTAAAAAAATCGCGACGATTGGCCTCATGGTGGCGCTATAAAATGAAAAAAACATAAAACAGGCTATAACCACCTGACCGTTAGTCCGATTGACTTGAAAATTGGTATGCAGTGTCTTGGTCCAAGGTGCCATGTATGTCTATGAGGACATTGGCGTATCTCAAAAAACATGGCCGCCATTGGCCAACGAAGTTTGAGCACCTATTAGACAAGGTTAACGGAGGCCGATCGGAACGAAACTCAATGGGCATGTTCGGCTCATGGCCCTAAAGGTCTGTAAGAATTTTGAAAGAAATCGGCCACTAGTTGGCGATAACGAGTTTTACGGCTCTGTAATCACGTGGTGTTACAAATATCCACACAATATGCATATCATTTGATAGATCTCCTCATCCTGAACAACTTTGCCTCAAGAACCATTGCTGTCAATCAAACTGTTCATTAATTATTCATTAATATGTTAAAAACCTACTTTTGCAAACTAGTCCTAGGTTTTTTGCCCGATCGGAACCAGACCAGTCTAGGACAATTCTCTGGACTCTCTAGATCAATAATTATCAAAAAAAAGTTGAACTTTTGCATTTGGATGGCTGTAATAGGGTAATTTATAAAATGGGCGTGTCAAAATACATTAAAAAGCCTATAAATCCTAAATAAAAACTCAGAACTTCACAAAAATTGGTCAGCATATGTGACATAACATCATTAACAAGCATGAAAAATTCTATGGAGATCGGACGATAGGTGGCGCTATAACTGTTAAAAAGCTTTAAAATCATATATTTCCTATGGTAAACTGCCTGTATTGGCTGTAAATGGTCTTTTCCATCTCTGATCATATAATTTTCATATCATAATGTTCAAAACTAGTGCAATACAATTCTCTGGACTCACTAGATCAATAATTGTCAGAAAAAGTTGAACTACTTCATTTGGATAGCTATAATAGGTTCACTTCAAAATCTGGCCTTTACCAAGTGTCCCCGAAAGCCTATATCTCTTTAATCAATGCTCAGACCTTCTTAAAAACAAGTCAGAACGTGTGAAATATCACCCTGAACAAGCATGAAAATTTTCAGACAGATCGGACAAAATTTGCCTCTATAACAGTTAAAAAGGTGAAAATGATATGAATTAATGGCATGTTAAGCCAATAAGTGGTATTTTACTGCCCCCTGCTGTTTAAAATAGTAATTTTCTCATATTGGTATTGGTATCAGCCATGGTAAATCATGATAAATGATGGTGTGTGTGTGTGTGTGTGTGTGTGTGTGTGTGGTACAAATATAACAAAGGTTTTATTTTCCAACATGAAAACAAACATAACAGAGTGCTAGTGCACAAACAATAACCGACAATGATAATGGATGAGAGGGGAACTTAAATACACAGATCAAGACAAGGACAACAGGTGACGGTTATGATGATGAGGAGCAGGTGATGATGAGGAGGGTGATGAGGAGCAGGTGCAGGTGATGACGACAGATGGTGAATGTGATGAAGACAGAAGGTGAATGTGATGAAGGTGAATGTGACACCAATATCACTGAAACATTTGTGTGTGTGTGTGTGTGTGTGTGTGTGTGTAGCATTATTGTGTGTAGCATATGTAGCAAGTATGCATTATTGAGTTAACATGGAAACACTGGTTTGCTTTAGTGCAGAAAACTGGTCAAAATCATGAGGTTTAAAGTGAAAGTGAGCCAATAAGTGGTCTTCTACTGCCCTCTGCTGGCCATTCTACTTAATTAAATTTTTCCACATGTGCTTGCATTTATACTTGAATACACACTAAAAATCACTTATATAGCAATAACTATTATAACATAATCATATTTTGTCAGTGTTAATCACTTTATTTGCACTGACACTTCAAATAATTGCTAGTAATGTGGTAAATCATGGTAAATCATGGTTAACTATGCTGTGTGTGTGTGTGTGTGTGTGTGTGTGTGTGTGTAAGCATGCATTGAGTTAACATGGATAAACTGGTTTGCTTTAGTGCAGAAAACTGGTTTAAAGTGAAAGTGAGCCAATAAGTGGTCTTCTACTGCCCTCTGCTGGCCATTCTACTTATTAATGAAATATTTCAACATGTGCTTGCATTCATACTTGAATACACACTAAAAAAATCACTTATATAGCAATAACTATTATAACACAATCATATTTTGTCAGTGTTAACCACTTTATTTGCACTGACACTTCAAATAATTGCTAGTAATGTGATAAATCAGGCTAGAAACATGGTAAATCAAAGTAAATAATCCTAGATTGTCGTTTATCTCCTGGTAAATAATACTAGAACGTGGTATATCATGGTAAATCATGGTTAACTATGCTGTGTGTGTATGTGTGTGTGTGTGTGTGTGTGTGTGTGTGTGTGTGTGTGTGTGTGTGTGTGTAAGCATGCATTGAGTTAACATGGAAAAACTGGTTTGCTTTAGTGCAGAAAACTGGTTTAAAGTGAAAGTGAGCCAATAAGTGGTCTTCTACTGCCCTCTGCTGGCCATTCTACTTAATAATGAAATATTTTACATGTGCTTTTGCATTCATACTTGGACACACACTAAAAATCACGTATATAACTAACTATTATAACACAATAATATTTTGTCAGTGTTCATCACCTCATTTGCACTGACACTTCACATATTTGCTAGTAATGTGGTTAATCATGCTAGAAACATTGTAAATCATAGTAAATAATACTGAAATGAGGTGTATCAAGGTAAATCATGCTAGAATCCTAATAAATCATTCTGGAACATGGTATATGATAGTAAATCATGCTAGAATCATATTAAATAATTCTAGAATGTGGCAAATCGTTGTGGGAGGAGCCTATTTTACTCAAATGGCTATAACTCAAGAAGTAAATGAGATATCTTCACCAAACTCAGTACACATGTGTATGGGTTCAATTTGAGGTCACAGTAAACAATTCTATGGAGATCGGAGCATAGGTGGCGCTATAACTGTTAAAAAGCTTTAAAACCATATATATCCCATGGCAAATTGCCTGTATTGGCTGTAAATGGTCTTTTCCATCTATTATGTCAGTGGTTACATGCTTGCTAAATAAATCTTAATAACTTTTGATGCTTTTGTGCTTAAATGCCTTAAAGGCCTTAACTGCTTGAACCCCGATAAATGCTGCTTGCAGCTTTAATTATTATTATTATTATTATTCTGCCGTAAAACGCATCGTGCAGCCCAAACCGTAAGGGCTAGAGCTTTGAAACTTTGCCAGATGGTAGTACAAAAATCGAGGAGAGGTTATCAAATTATGACCTCGATTGGCCCATAGGTGGCGCTATAACAACCAAAAGCGCGAAAGTGGTCATAACTCCTGGACCGTATGTCGTAGACACAAGTGTCTTATATCATTGGAAAGCTGGTCGTCTGACGAACAAAACGTATATCTCCGATTTCATTTCCGTCATGATAGATTTTCCGCCATTTTGAATTTTGTCGAAAACCTACTTTTGCGAACTAGTCCCTGGTTTTTTGCTCGATCGGAACCAAACCAGTGCAGAATTGTTCTCTGGAGACTGAAGATCAATAATTATCGAAAAAAAGTTGAAATTTCAATTCAGGGTCGCTAGGGGGCGCAAAATTAACGTTGTGGGCGGAGCCTATTTTACTAAAATGGCTATAACTCCAGAAGTAAATGAGGTATTTTCAACAAACTTGGTACACATATGTAAGAGGTCAATCTGAGGACACGGTAAAAAAATCGCGGCGATTGGCCACATGGTGGCGCTATAACATGAAAAAAACATAAAACAGGCTATAACCACCTGACCGTTAGTCCGATTGACTTGAAAATTGGTATGCAGTGTCTTGGTCCAAGGTGCCATGTATGTCTATGAGGACATTGGTGTATCTCAAAAAACATGGCCGCCATTGGCCAATGAAGTTGAGCACCTATTAGACAAGGTTAACGGAGGCCGATCGGAACGAAACTCGGTGGGCATGTTCGACTCATGGCCCTAGAGGTCTGTAAGAATTTTGAAAGAAATCGGCCACTAGTTGGCGCTAACGAGTTTTATGGCTCTGTAATCACGTGGTGTTAGATATATTGTCACAAAATGCATATCATTTGATAGATCTGCTCATGCTGAACAACTTTGCCTCTAGAACCATTGCTGTCAATCAAACCGTTCATTAAATATTCATGAATATGTTAAAAACCTACTTTTGCGAACTAGTCCCTGGTTTTTTGCCCGATCGGAACCAGACCAGTCTAGGACAATTCTATGGACTCTCTAGATCAATAATTATCAAAAAAAAGTTGAACTTTTGTATTTGTATGGCTGTAATAGGGTCATTTATAAAATGGGTGTGGCAAAATACACTCAAAAGCCTATAAATCCTAAATGAAAACTCAGAACTTCACAAAAATTGGTGAGCATATGTGTCATAACATCACAAACAAGCTTGCAAAATTTTATGGAGATTGGACAATAGTTGGCGCTATAACTGTTAAAAAGCTTTAAAACCATATATTTCCTATGGTAAACTGCCTGTATTGGCTGTAAATGGTCTTTTCCATGTCTGATCATATAATTTTCATATCATAATGTTCAAAACTAGTGCAATACAATTCTCTGGACTCACTAGATCAATAATTGTCAGAAAAAGTTGAACTACTTCATTTGGATAGCTATAATAGGTTCACTTCAAAATCTGGCCTTTACCAAGTGTCCCCGAAAGCCTATATCTCTTTAATCAATGCTCAGACCTTCTTAAAAACAAGTCAGAACGTGTGAAATATCACCCTGAACAAGCATGAAAATTTTCAGACAGATCGGACAAAATTTGCCTCTATAACAGTTAAAAAGGTGAAAATGATATGATTTAATGGCATGTTAAGCCAATAAGTGGTATTTTACTGCCCCCTGCTGTTTAAAATAGTCATTTTCTCATATTGGTATTGGTATCAGCCATGGTAAATCATGATAAATGATGGTGTGTGTGTGTGTGTGTGTGTGTGTGTGTGTGTGTGTGTGTGTGTGTGTGTGTGTGTGTGTGTGTGTGTGGTACAAATATAACAAAGGTTTTATTTTCCAACATGAAAACAAACATAACAGAGTGCTAGTGCACAAACAATAACCGACAATGATAATGGATGAGAGGGGAACTTAAATACACAGATCAAGACAAGGACAACAGGTGACGGTTATGATGATGAGGAGCAGGTGATGATGAGGAGGGTGATGAGGAGCAGGTGCAGGTGATGACGACAGATGGTGAATGTGATGAAGACAGAAGGTGAATGTGATGAAGGAAAATGTGACACCAATATCACTGAAACATTTGTGTGTGTGTGTGTGTGTGTGTGTGTGTGTGTGTGTGTGTGTGTGTGTGTAGCATTATTGTGTGAAGCATATGTAGCAATTATGCATTATTGAGTTAACATGGAAACACTGGTTTGCTTTAGTGCAGAAAACTGGTCAAAATCATGAGGTTTAAAGTGAAAGTGAGCCAATAAGTGGTCTTCTACTGCCCTCTGCTGGCCATTCTACTTATTAATTAAATTTTTCCACATGTGCTTGCATTTATACTTGAATACACACTAAAAATCACTTATATAGCAATAACTATTATAACACAATCATATTTTGTCAGTGTTAATCACTTTATTTGCACTGACACTTCAAATAATTGCTAGTAATGTGGTAAATCATGGTAAATCATGGTTAACTATGCTCTGTGTGTGTGTGTGTGTGTGTGTGTGTGTGTGTGTGTGTGTGTGTGTGTAAGCATGCATTGAGTTAACATGGATAAACTGGTTTGCTTTAGTGCAGAAAACTGGTTTAAAGTGAAAGTGAGCCAATAAGTGGTCTTCTACTGCCCTCTGCTGGCCATTCTACTTATTAATGAAATATTTCAACATGTGCTTGCATTCATACTTGAATACACACAAAAAAAATCACTTATATAGCAATAACTATTATAACACAATCATATTTTGTCAGTGTTAATCACTTTATTTGCACTGACACTTCAAATAATTGCTAGTAATGTGATAAATCAGGCTAGAAACATGGTAAATCAAAGTAAATAATACTAGATTGTCGTTTATCTCCTGGTAAATAATACTAGAACGTGGTATATCATGGTAAATCACGGTTAACTATGCTGTGTGTGTATGTGTGTGTGTGTGTGTGTGTGTGTGTGTTTGTGTGTGTGTGTGTGTGTGTGTGTGTGTGTGTGTAAGCATGCATTGAGTTAACATGGAAAAACTGGTTTGCTTTAGTGCAGAAAACTGGTTTAAAGTGAAAGTGAGCCAATAAGTGGTCTTCTACTGCCCTCTGCTGGCCATTCTACTTAATAATGAAATATTTTACATGTGCCTTTGCATTCATACTTGGACACACACTAAAAATCACGTATATAACTAACTATTATAACACAATAATATTTTGTCAGTGTTCATCACCTCATTTGCACTGACACTTCACATATTTGCTAGTAATGTGGTTAATCATGCTAGAAACATTGTAAATCATAGTAAATAATACTGAAATGAGGTGTATCAAGGTAAATCATGCTAGAATCCTAATAAATCATTCTGGAACATGGTATATGATAGTAAATCATGCTAGAATCATATTAAATAATTCTAGAATGTGGCAAATCGTTGTGGGAGGAGCCTATTTTACTCAAATGGCTATAACTCAAGAAGTAAATGAGATATCTTCACCAAACTCAGTACACATGTGTATGGGTTCAATTTGAGGTCACAGTAAACAATTCTATGGAGATCGGAGCATAGGTGGCGCTATAACTGTTAAAAAGCTTTAAAACCATATATATCCCATGGCAAATTGCCTGTATTGGCTGTAAATGGTCTTTTCCATCTATTATGTCAGTGGTTACATGCTTGCTAAATAAATCTTAATAACTTTTGATGCTTTTGTGCTTAAATGCCTTAAAGGCCTTAACTGCTTGAACCCCGATAAATGCTGCTTGCAGCTTTAATTATTAGGGGTTCAAGCACTTCAGTGCTGAACACCTATTGTAATTGTTAATTTTCCCATGATGCAACATTCAGACATAAAACTGATCGGGCAGACCAAACCGTAAGTCGTGGAGACTTGAAACTTTGGGGGCTGATAGTACTCACACCGCCTACAGCGTCACCAAGGCCCGCCCCGATCGGCCTGACGGGGGCGCTACAGCGGGCAAAAGTACGAAACGGCTCATAACTCATCAACCGTGAGGCGTAGGCTCAAGTGTCTTATATCGCTGGAATCCTTGGCTCGAGGCGGACCAGATGCATGCCTCGGATTTGCTCGTCACCCTGGGAAAATTTTAGGGTATTTGGGGTTTTTCCAAAAACCTACTTTCGCGAACTAGTCCTAGGTTTTTGGCCCGACCGGAACCAAACCAGTGCGGCAAGATTCTCTGGAGTCTGATTGTCAATAATTATCAAAAAAAAGTGTAAATTTCGCTTCACGGTCCCTAAGGGCCGCCAAAATGTTCGAAGTGGGAGGAGCCCATTTTGCTTAATTGGCTATAACTCGTGAACGGAACGAGATTTTTGCACCAAACTCAGCACACGCATGTACGAGCTCATTCTGTGGTCACGTGAAAAAGGGCGCAGCGACTGGCCACTTGGTGGCGCTATAACTGTTAAAAGGGTGTCAAAATGATGTATTTCTATGGAAAAAACACATGAAATGGCTGAAAGCGGCCATCTTGCTGTCTGATTTGCATACAAGCTCACAAAATCGGGCATGCGCATGCGTCACGTGATCCTGAAGAAGCTTGAAAACTTTCATGGACGTCGGGCCATTGGTGGCGCTTTAACTGTCATAAAGGTGAGAAGGCCTCTGTATTACCCTATGCAAAATGACATTTAAATGACTGAAAAATGGGGGGAAAAGAGCAGAGCTTCACCAAATTAGCTGAGCACATGCGCCATATTATTCTAAAGAAGCGTGCAAACTTTTATGGAGATCGGGCCGTCAGTGGGGGTGTCACAGTTTAAAAGGTAAAAAAAAAAATGCACCACATTTCCATGATAAATGAGCTAAAAGGGCAACAAACGTTCTTTTTCCTCTCCGAGGCACATGTTAGAAGGCTGGATAAAGTTTTTGGAACGCAGCAGCGCAGACGGCAAGCGCCTAGACCCTATAGTTTTTTTTTTAGAGGCCTTTTTGTGGCCCTTTTTTAGCCACTTATTAGGGGTTCAAGCACTTCAGTGCTGAACACCTATTGTAATTGTTAATTTTCCCATGATGCAACATTCAGACATAAAACTGATCGGGCAGACCAAACCGTAAGTCGTGGAGACTTGAAACTTTGGGGGCTGATAGTACTCACACCGCCTACAGCGTCACCAAGGCCCGCCCCGATCGGCCTGACGGGGGCGCTACAGCGGGCAAAAGTACGAAACGGCTCATAACTCATCAACCGTGAGGCGTAGGCTCAAGTGTCTTATATCGCTGGAATCCTTGGCTCGAGGCGGACCAGATGCATGCCTCGGATTTGCTCGTCACCCTGGGAAAATTTTAGGGTATTTGGGGTTTTTCCAAAAACCTACTTTCGCGAACTAGTCCTAGGTTTTTGGCCCGACCGGAACCAAACCAGTGCGGCAAGATTCTCTGGAGTCTGATTGTCAATAATTATCAAAAAAAAGTGTAAATTTCGCTTCACGGTCCCTAAGGGCCGCCAAAATGTTCGAAGTGGGAGGAGCCCATTTTGCTTAATTGGCTATAACTCGTGAACGGAACGAGATTTTTGCACCAAACTCAGCACACGCATGTACGAGCTCATTCTGTGGTCACGTGAAAAAGGGCGCAGCGACTGGCCACTTGGTGGCGCTATAACTGTTAAAAGGGTGTCAAAATGATGTATTTCTATGGAAAAAACACATGAAATGGCTGAAAGCGGCCATCTTGCTGTCTGATTTGCATACAAGCTCACAAAATCGGGCATGCGCATGCGTCACGTGATCCTGAAGAAGCTTGAAAACTTTCATGGACGTCGGGCCATTGGTGGCGCTTTAACTGTCATAAAGGTGAGAAGGCCTCTGTATTACCCTATGCAAAATGACATTTAAATGACTGAAAAATGGGGGGAAAAGAGCAGAGCTTCACCAAATTAGCTGAGCACATGCGCCATATTATTCTAAAGAAGCGTGCAAACTTTTATGGAGATCGGGCCATCAGTGGGGGTGTCACAGTTTAAAAGGTAAAAAAAAAAATGCACCACATTTCCATGATAAATGAGCTAAAAGGGCAACAAACGTTCTTTTTCCTCTCCGAGGCACATGTTAGAAGGCTGGATAAAGTTTTTGGAACGCAGCAGCGCAGACGGCAAGCGCCTAGACCCTATAGTTTTTTTTTAGAGGCCTTTTTGTGGCCCTTTTTTAGCCACTTATTAGGGGTTCAAGCACTTCAGTGCTGAACACCTATTGTAATTGTTAATTTTCCCATGATGCAACATTCAGACATAAAACTGATCGGGCAGACCAAACCGTAAGTCGTGGAGACTTGAAACTTTGGGGGCTGATAGTACTCACACCGCCTACAGCGTCACCAAGGCCCGCCCCGATCGGCCTGACGGGGGCGCTACAGCGGGCAAAAGTACGAAACGGCTCATAACTCATCAACCGTGAGGCGTAGGCTCAAGTGTCTTATATCGCTGGAATCCTTGGCTCGAGGCGGACCAGATGCATGCCTCGGATTTGCTCGTCACCCTGGGAAAATTTTAGGGTATTTGGGGTTTTTCCAAAAACCTACTTTCGCGAACTAGTCCTAGGTTTTTGGCCCGACCGGAACCAAACCAGTGCGGCAAGATTCTCTGGAGTCTGATTGTCAATAATTATCAAAAAAAAGTGTAAATTTCGCTTCACGGTCCCTAAGGGCCGCCAAAATGTTCGAAGTGGGAGGAGCCCATTTTGCTTAATTGGCTATAACTCGTGAACGGAACGAGATTTTTGCACCAAACTCAGCACACGCATGTACGAGCTCATTCTGTGGTCACGTGAAAAAGGGCGCAGCGACTGGCCACTTGGTGGCGCTATAACTGTTAAAAGGGTGTCAAAATGATGTATTTCTATGGAAAAAACACATGAAATGGCTGAAAGCGGCCATCTTGCTGTCTGATTTGCATACAAGCTCACAAAATCGGGCATGCGCATGCGTCACGTGATCCTGAAGAAGCTTGAAAACTTTCATGGACGTCGGGCCATTGGTGGCGCTTTAACTGTCATAAAGGTGAGAAGGCCTCTGTATTACCCTATGCAAAATGACATTTAAATGACTGAAAAATGGGGGGAAAAGAGCAGAGCTTCACCAAATTAGCTGAGCACATGCGCCATATTATTCTAAAGAAGCGTGCAAACTTTTATGGAGATCGGGCCATCAGTGGGGGTGTCACAGTTTAAAAGGTAAAAAAAAAAATGCACCACATTTCCATGATAAATGAGCTAAAAGGGCAACAAACGTTCTTTTTCCTCTCCGAGGCACATGTTAGAAGGCTGGATAAAGTTTTTGGAACGCAGCAGCGCAGACGGCAAGCGCCTAGACCCTATAGTTTTTTTTTTAGAGGCCTTTTTGTGGCCCTTTTTTAGCCACTTATTAGGGGTTCAAGCACTTCAGTGCTGAACACCTATTGTAATTGTTAATTTTCCCATGATGCAACATTCAGACATAAAACTGATCGGGCAGACCAAACCGTAAGTCGTGGAGACTTGAAACTTTGGGGGCTGATAGTACTCACACCGCCTACAGCGTCACCAAGGCCCGCCCCGATCGGCCTGACGGGGGCGCTACAGCGGGCAAAAGTACGAAACGGCTCATAACTCATCAACCGTGAGGCGTAGGCTCAAGTGTCTTATATCGCTGGAATCCTTGGCTCGAGGCGGACCAGATGCATGCCTCGGATTTGCTCGTCACCCTGGGAAAATTTTAGGGTATTTGGGGTTTTTCCAAAAACCTACTTTCGCGAACTAGTCCTAGGTTTTTGGCCGACCGGAACCAAACCAGTGCGGCAAGATTCTCTGGAGTCTGATTGTCAATAATTATCAAAAAAAAGTGTAAATTTCGATTCATGGTTTCTAGGGGGCGCTAATTGATCGTTGTGGAACGAGCCTATTTTACTAAAATGGCTATAACTCGAGAAGTAAATTAGATATCTTCACCAAACTTGGTACATATGTGTATGAGTTCAATTTGGGGTCACGGTAACAAAGTCACGACGATTGAACACTAGGTGGCGCTATAACATGAAAAAAACATGAAAAGGGCTATAACTACCTGACCGTTAGTCCGATTGACTTGAAAATTGGTATGCAGTGTCTTGGTCCAAGGTGCCATGTATGTTTATGAGGAAATTGGCGTATCTCAAAAAACATGGCCGCCGTCAGCCAATGAATTTTGAGCACCTATTAGACAAGGTTAACGGAGGCCGATCGGAACGAAACTCGATGGGCATGTTCGACTCATGGCCCTAGAGGTCTGTAAGAATTTTGAAAGAAATCGGCCACTAGTTGGCGCTAACGAGTTTTATGGCTCTGTAATCACGTGGTGTTACACTTATTGTCATAAAATGCATATCATTTGATAGGTCTCCTCATCCTGAACAACTTTGCCTCAAGAACCATTGCTGTCAATCAAACAGTTCATTAAATATTCACGAATATGTTAAAAACCTACTTTTGCGAACTAGTCCCTGGATTTGTGTCCGATCGTAACCAAACCAGTACAGAAATGTTCCCTGGAGTCTGAATATCAATAATTATCAAAAAAATGTTGAAATTTTGGTTCCTGGTCACTAGAGTTTGATAAATTAATGTTATGGGAGGAGCCTATTTTACTAAAATAGCTATAACTCGAGAAGTAAATGAGATATCTTCACCAAACTTGGTACACATGTGTATGAGTTCAGTCTGGGGTCACAGTAAAGACATCGCGATGATTGAACACTAGGTGGCGCTATAACATGAAAAAAACTTGAAAAGGGCTATGACTACCTGACCGTTAGATATTAACGTATCTCATGTATCTCAAAAAAACATGGCCGCCATCGACCAATGAAATTTGAGCACCTCTTAGACAAGGTTAATGGAGGCCGATCGGAACAAAACTCGATGGGCATGTTCAACTCATGGCCGTAGAGGTCTGTAAGAGTTTTGAAATAAGTCGGCCACTAGTTGGCGCTAACGAGTTTTACGGCTCTGTAATCACGTGGTGTTACACTTATCGTAACAAAATGCATAACTGCTTGAACCCCGATAAATGCTGCTTGCAGCTTTAATTAGGGGTTCAAGCACGAAGTGCTGAAACCCTATTGTAATTGTGCTGATTTTTATTAGGGGTTCAAGCACGAAGTGCTGAAACCCTATTGTAATTGTGCTGATTTTTATTATTATTATTATTATTATTATTCTGCCGTAAAACGCATCGTGCAGCCCAAACCGTAAGGGCTAGAGCTTTGAAACTTTGCCATATGGTAGTACAAAAATCGAGGAGAGGTTATCAAATTATGACCCCGATTGGCCCATAGGTGGCGCTATAGCAACCAAAAGCGCGAAACTGCTCATAACTCCTAGACCGTAAGTCATAGACTCAAGTGTCTTATATCATTGGAAAGCTGGACGCCTGACGAACAAAACGTATATCTCCGATTTTATTTCCGCCATGATAGATTTTCCGCCATTTTGAATTTTGTCGAAAATCTACTTTTGCGAACTAGTCCCTGGTTTTTTGCCCGATCGGAACCAAACCAGTGCAGAATTGTTCTCTGGAGTCTGAATATCAATAATTATCAAAAAAAAGTTGAAATTTCGATTCACGGTCGCTAGGGGGTGCAAAATTAATGTTGTGGGAGGAGCCTATTTTACTAAAATGGCTATAACTCCAGAAGTAAAAGAGGTATTTTAACCAAACCTGGTACACATGTGTAAGACGTCAATATGAGGTCACGGTAAAAAAATCGCGGCGATTGGTCACATGGTGGCGCTATAACATGAAAAAAACATAAAACAGGCTATAACCACCTGACCGTTAGTCCGATTGACTTGAAAATTGGTATGCAGTGTCTTGGTCCAAGGTGCCATGTATGTCTATGAGGACATTGGTGTATCTCAAAAAACATGGCCGCCATCGGCCAATGAAGTTTGAGCACCTATTAGACAAGGTTAACGGAGGCCTATCGGAACGAAACTCGGTGGGCATGTTCGACTCATGGCCCTAGAGGTCTGTAAGAATTTTAAAAGAAATCGGCCACTAGTTGGCGCTAACGAGTTTTATGGCTCTGTAATCACGTGGTGTTACACTTATTGTCACAAAATGCATACCATTTGATAGATCTCCTCTTGTTGAACAACTTTGCCTCAAGAACCATTGCTGTCAATCAAACCGTTCATTAAATATTCGTAATTATGTTAAAAACCTACTTTTGCGAACTAGTCCTAGGTTTTTCGCCCGATCAGAACCAAACGAGTCTAGGACAATTCTATGGACTCTCAAGATCAATAATTATCAAAAAAAAGTTGAACTTTTGCATTTTTCGCATGGGTATATTGGGTCATAAAGAAAATGGGCGTGGCAAAATGCACTCAAAAGCCTATAAATCCTAAACGAAAACTCAGAACTTCACGAAAATTGGTGAGCTTATGTGCCATAACATCATTAACAAGCATGCAAAATTTCATGGAGATCGGACTATAGATGGTGCTATAACTGTTAAAAAGCTTTAAAAAACACATATTTCCTATGGTAAATTGCCTGTATTGGCTGTAAATGGACTTTTCCATCTATTATTTCAGTGGTTAAAAGCTTTCTAAATAAATCTTAATGTCTTAAATGCTTATGTGCCTAAAGGCCTTAAATGCTTGAACCCCGATAAATGCTGCTTGCAGCTTTAATTATTATTATTATTATTATTATTCTGCCGTAAAACGCATCGTGCAGCCCAAACCGTAAGGGCTAGAGCTTTGAAACTTTGCCATATGGTAGTACAAAAATCGAGGAGAGGTTATCAAATTATGACCCCGATTGGCCCATAGGTGGCGCTATAGCAACCAAAAGCGCGAAACTGCTCATAACTCCTAGACCGTAAGTCATAGACTCAAGTGTCTTATATCATTGGAAAGCTGGACGCCTGACGAACAAAACGTATATCTCCGATTTTATTTCCGCCATGATAGATTTTCCGCCATTTTGAATTTTGTTGAAAATCTACTTTTGCGAACTAGTCCCTGGTTTTTTGCCCGATCGGAACCAAACCAGTGCAGAATTGTTCTCTGGAGTCTGAATATCAATAATTATCAAAAAAAAGTTGAAATTTCGATTCACGGTCGCTAGGGGGTGCAAAATTAACGTTGTGGGAGGAGCCTATTTTACTAAAATGGCTATAACTCCAGAAGTAAAAGAGGTATTTTAACCAAACCTGGTACACATGTGTAAGACGTCAATATGAGGTCACGGTAAAAAAATCGCGGCGATTGGCCACATGGTGGCGCTATAACATGAAAAAAACATAAAACAGGCTATAACCACCTGACCATTAGTCCGATTGACTTGAAAATTGGTATGCAGTGTCTTGGTCCAAGGTGCCATGTATGTCTATGAGGACATTGGTGTATCTCAAAAAACATGGCCGCCATCGGCCAATGAAGTTTGAGCACCTATTAGACAAGGTTAACGGAGGCCTATCGGAACGAAACTCGGTGGGCATGTTCGACTCATGGCCCTAGAGGTCTGTAAGAATTTTAAAAGAAATCGGCCACTAGTTGGCGCTAACGAGTTTTATGGCTCTGTAATCACGTGGTGTTACACTTATTGTCACAAAATGCATACCATTTGATAGATCTCCTCTTGTTGAACAACTTTGCCTCAAGAACCATTGCTGTCAATCAAACCGTTCATTAAATATTCGTAATTATGTTAAAAACCTACTTTTGCGAACTAGTCCTAGGTTTTTCGCCCGATCAGAACCAAACGAGTCTAGGACAATTCTATGGACTCTCAAGATCAATAATTATCAAAAAAAAGTTGAACTTTTGCATTTTTCGCATGGGTATATTGGGTCATAAAGAAAATGGGCGTGGCAAAATGCACTCAAAAGCCTATAAATCCTAAACGAAAACTCAGAACTTCACGAAAATTGGTGAGCTTATGTGCCATAACATCATTAACAAGCATGCAAAATTTCATGGAGATCGGACTATAGATGGTGCTATAACTGTTAAAAAGCTTTAAAAAACACATATTTCCTATGGTAAATTGCCTGTATTGGCTGTAAATGGACTTTTCCATCTATTATTTCAGTGGTTAAAAGCTTTCTAAATAAATCTTAATGTCTTAAATGCTTATGTGCTTAAAGGCCTTAAATGCTTGAACCCCGATAAATGCTGCTTGCAGCTTTAATTATTATTATTCTTCTGCCGTAAAACGCATCGTGCAGCCCAAACCGTAAGGGCTAGAGCATTGAAACTTTGCCAGATGGTAGTACAAAAATCGAGGAGAGGTTCAGAGATTATGACCCCGATTGGCCCATAGGTGGCGCTATAGCAACCAAAAGCGCGAAACTGCTCATAACTCCTAGACCGTATGTCGCAGACTCAAGTGTCTTATATCATTGGAAAGCTGGACGCCTGACGAACAAAACGTATATCTCCGATTTCATTTCCGTCATGATAGATTTTCCGCCATTTTGAATTTTGTCGAAAATCTACTTTTGCGAACTAGTCCCTGGTTTTTTGCCCGATCGGAGCCAAACCAGTGCAGAAATGTTCTCTGGAGTCTGAAGATCAATAATTATCGAAAAAATGTTGAAATTTCGATTCATGGACGCTAGGGGGCGCAAAATAATCGTTGTGGGAGGAGCCTATTTTACTAAAATGGCTATAACTTAAAAAGTAAATAAGATAGCTTCACCAAACTCGGTACACATGTGTATGGGTTCATTCTGGGGTCACAGTAAAAAAATCGCGACGATTGAACACTAGGTGGCGCTATAACATGAAAAAAACATGAAAAGGGCTATAACCACCTGACCGTTAGTCCGATTGACTTGAAAATTGGTATGCAGTGTCTTGGTCCAAGGTGCCATGTATGTCTATGAGGACATTGGCGTATCTCAAAAAACATGGCCGCCATTGGCCAATGAAGTTGAGCACCTATTAGACAAGGTTAACGGAGGCCGATCGGAACGAAACTCGATGGGCATGTTCGACTCATGGCCCTAGAGGTCTGTAAGAATTTTGAAAGAAATCGGCCACTAGTTGGCGCTAACGAGTTTTTTGGCTCTGTAATCACGTGGTGTTACACTTATCGTCACAAAAAGCATATCATTTGATATATCTGCTCATGCTGAACAACTTTGCCTCAAGAACCATTTCTGTCAATCAAACCGTTCATTAAATATTCATGAATATGTCTAAAACCTACTTTTGCGAACTAGTCCTAGGTTTTTTGCCCGATCGGAACCAGACCAGTCTAGGACAATTCTCTGGACTCTCTAGATCAATAATTATCAAAAAAAAGTTGAACTTTTGCATTTGGATGGCTGTAATAGGATCATTTATAAAATGGGCATGGAAAAATACATTAAAAAGCCTATAAATCCTAAATAAAAACCCAGAACTTCACAAAAATTGGTGAACTTATGTGACATAACATCATTAACAAGCATGCAAAATTTCATGGAGATCGGACGATAGGTGGCGCTATAACTGTTAAAAATCTTTAAAACCATATATTTCCTATGGTAAACTGCCTGTATTGACTGTAAATGGTCTTTTCCATCTCTGAATATATAATTTTCATATCATAATGTTAAAAACTAGTGCAATACAATTCTCTGGACTCACTAGAACAATAATTGTCAGAAAAAGTTGAACTACTTCATTTGGATAGCTATAATAGGTTCACTTCAAAATGTGGCCTTTACCAAGTGTCCCCGAAAGCCTATATCTCTTTAATGAATGTTCAAACCTTCTTAAAAACAAGTCAGAACATGTGAAATATCACTCTGAACATGCATGAAAATTTTCAGACAGATCTGACAAAATTTGCCTCTATAACAGTTAAAAAGGTGAAAATGATATGAATATAATGACATATTAAGCCAAGAAGTGGTATTTTACTGCCCCCTGCTGTTTAAAATAGTCATGTTGTCATATTGTTCTATAATTTATATTTAGACTTTATAAAATCACTATTTTAACATTTACAATTACATTTAGTCAAAAATCCATCTGTTAAATTATTAGTATTGACAGTTTGATCACATCATATATTTCAAATGTCTGTATCTACAATATAATGTGTGTGTGTAGTCTTAGGTTTCTGAATAAATTCTGAATGATCTGATTAATAGCTTACAAAGACTTTGTGAAATGTTTATAGACCATTCAAATATATTTTCATAATGACATATCCCAATAGCATTGAAAAAACAACATTTGTCTTGTGTGTGTGTGTGTGTGTGTGTGTGTGTGTGTGTTAACATGCATTATGGATTTAAAATGGAAAAACTGGTTTGCTTTAGTGCAGAAAAATGGTGAAAATCAAGAAGTTTAAAGTGAAAGTGAGCCAATATGTGGTCTTCTACTGCCCTCTGCTGGCCATTCTACTTATTAATGTCTACCCACATATGCTTTTGCATTCATTAGACACTAAAAATCACTTATATAACAATAAAACACTAAAAAATCACTTATATAACAATTACTATTGTAGCACAATCATATTTTGTCAGAGTTTATCACTTCATTTTTACTGATACTTCACATAATTGCTAGCAATGTGGTAAATCATGGTTAAATCACACTAAAAACATGGTAAATCAATAAATGATACTAGAATGTGGTGTATCAAGGTAAATCATACTACAATCCTGGTACATCATTCTAGAACATGGTATATCATGGTACATCATGCTAGAACATGGTAAATCATGGTAAACTATGCTAGAACAGGGTAAATCATGGTAAGCCATGATAAATCATAATAAACTATGGTAAATCATGTTAGAATGTGGTATATCATGGTAAATCATGCTAGAACATGGTAAATCATGGTAAACTATGCTAGAACAGGGTAAATCATGGTAAACTATGATAAATCATGGTAAACTATGATAAATCATGATAAACTATGGTAATCCATGCTAGAATCACAGTAAACAATGGTAAATCATACTAGAATGTAGTATATCATGGTAAATTATGCTAGAATATGGCAAATCATGCTAGAATCATAGTAAATAATACTAGAATGTGCTAAATTGTTGTGGGAGGAGCCTATTTTACTAAAATGGCTATAACTCAAGAAGTAAATGAGATATCTTCACCAAACTCAGTACACATGTGTATGGGTTCAATTTGAGGTCACAGTAAACAATTCTATGGAGATCGGACCATAGGTGGCGCTATAACTGTTAAAAAGCTTTAAAACCATATATATCCCATGGTAAACTGCCTGTATTGGCTGTAAATGGTCTTTTCCATCTATTATGTCCGTGGTTACATGCTTGCTAAATAAATCTTAACTTTTGATGCTTTTGTGCTTAAATGCTTAAAAGGCTTTAACTGCTTGAACCCCGATAAATGCTGCTTGCAGCTTTAATTATTAGGGGTTCAAGCACGAAGTGCTGAAACCCTATTGTAATTGTGCTGATTTTTATTATTATTATTATTATTATTATTCTGCCGTAAAACGCATCGTGCAGCCCAAACCGTAAGGGCTAGAGCTTTGAAACTTTGCCATATGGTAGTACAAAAATCGAGGAGAGGTTATCAAATTATGACCCCGATTGGCCCATAGGTGGCGCTATAGCAACCAAAAGCGCGAAACTGCTCATAACTCCTAGACCGTAAGTCATAGACTCAAGTGTCTTATATCATTGGAAAGCTGGACGCCTGACGAACAAAACGTATATCTCCGATTTTATTTCCGTCATGATAGATTTTCCGCCATTTTGAATTTTGTCGAAAACCTACTTTTGCGAACTAGTCCCTGGTTTTTTGCCCGATCGGAACCAAACCAGTGCAGAATTGTTCTGTGGAGTCTGAAGATCAATAATTATCGAAAAAAAGTTGAAATTTCGATTCACGGTCGCTAGGGGGTGCAAAATTAACGTTGTGGGAGGAGCCTATTTTACTAAAATGTCTATAACTCAAGAAGTAATTCAGTAAACTTCACCAAACTTGGTAAACATGTGTAGAAGGTCAATCTGAGGTCACAGTAAAAAAAATGCGTCGATTGGCCACATGGTGGCGCTATAAAACAAAAAAAACATGTAGACACCTGACCGTTAGTCCGATTGACTTGAAATTTGGTATGCAGTGTCTTGGCCCAAGGGGCCATGTATGTCTAAAAGGATATTGGCATATCTCGAAAAACATGGCCGCCATTGGCCAATGAGGTTTGAGCACCTATTAAACAAGGTTAACGGAGGCCGATCGGAACGAAACTCGATGGGCATGTTCGACTCATGGCCCTAGAGGTCTGTAAGAGTTTTGAAAGAAATCGGCCACTAGTTGGCGCTAACGAGTTTTATGGCTCTGTAATCACGTGGTGTTACACTTATCGTCACAAAATGCATATCATCTGATAGATCTGCTCATGCTGAACAACTTTGCCTCTAGAACTAATGCTGTCAATTAAACCGTTTATTAAATATTCGTAATTATGTTAAAAACCTACTTTTACGAACTAGTCCTAGGTTTATCGCCCGATCGAAACCAGACCAGTCTATGACAATTCTCTGGACACTCTAGATCAATAATTATCAAAAAAAAGTTGAACTTTTGCATTTTGCGCATGGGTATATTGGGTCATAAAGAAAATGGGCGTGGCAAAATGCACTCAAAAGCCTATAAATCCTAAACGAAAACTCAGAACTTCACGAAAATTGGTGAGCATATGTGCCACAACATCATTAACAAGCATGCAAAATATCATGGAGATCGGACTATAGGTGGCGCTATAACTGTTAAAAAGCTTGCCTGTATTGGCTGTAAATGGACTTTTCCATCTATTATTTCAGTGGTTAAAAGCTTTCTAAATAAATCTTAATGTCTTAAATGCTTATGTGCTTAAAGGCCTTAAATGCTTGAACCCCGATAAATGCTGCTTGCAGCTTTAATTATTATTATTTTTCTTCTGCCGTAAAACGCGTCGTGCAGCCCAAACCGTAAGTGCTAGAGACTTGAAACTTTGCCATATGGTAGTACAAAAATCGAGGAGAGGTTATCAAAATATGAGCCAGATTGGCCAATAGGTGGCGCTACAGTGCAAAAACCAAAAAAATGGCATATTTTTGCTTAAATCTCACCAACCCTTTGTCACAGACTCAAGTGTCTTATATCATTGGAATCCTTGGCTCAATCCGAACAAAAAATGCCTCAAGGATTTCATTTCCGGTATGCAAATTGTCCGCCATTTTGGATTTTGTCCAAAACCTACTTTTGCGAACTAGTCCTAGGTTTTTTGCCCGATCGGAACCAAACCAGTACAGAAATGTTCTCTGGCGTCTGAATATAAATAATTATCGAAAAAAAGTTTAAATTTCGATTCACGGTCACTAAGGGGCGCCAAAACGTTCGAAGGAGGCGGAGTCAGTTTCACTAAAATGGTTATAACTCGTGAACGAAATGAGATATCTTTACCAAACTCGGTACACATGTGTAAGACGTCAATTTGAGGTCACAGTAAAAAAACCGCAGCGATTGGCCACATGGTGGCGCTATAATATGACAAAAACCTAAAAAAGGCTATAACCACCTGACCGTTAGTCCGATTGACTTGAAAATTGGTATGCAGTGTCTTGGTCCAAGGTGCCATGTATATCTATGAGGACATTGGCGTATCTCGAAAAACATGGCCGCCATCGGCCAATGAGGTTTGAGCACCAATTAAACAAGGTTAACGAAGTCCGATCGGAACGAAACTTGGTGGGCATGTTTGGCTCAAGCCCCTAGAGGTCTGTAAGAATTTTGAAAGAAATCGGCCACTAGTTGGCGCTAACGAGTTTTAAGGCTCTGTAATCACGTGGTGTTAGACTTATTGTCACACAATGCATATCATTTGATAGACCTGCTCATGCTGAACAACTTTTCCTCAAGAACCATTGCTGTCAATCAAACCGTGCATTAAATATTCACGAATATGTCTAAAACCAACTTTTGCGAACTAGTCCTAGGTTTTTTGCCCGATCGGAACCAGACCAGTCTAGGACAATTCTCTGGACTCTCTAGATAAATAATTATCAAAAAAAGTTGAACTTTTGTTTTTTCATATGGCTATAATTGGGTCATAAAGAAAAAGGGCGTGGCAAAATACACTCAAAAGCCTATAAATCCTAAACGAAAACTCAGAACTTCACAAAAATTGGTGAGCATATGTGCCATAACATTGTAAACAAGCGTGCAAAGTTTCATGGAGATCGGACAATAGGTGGCGCTATAACTGTTAAAAAGCTTGCCTGTATTGGCTGTAAATGGACTTTTCCATCTATTATTTCAGTGGTTAAAAGCTTTCTAAATAAATCTTAATGTCTTAAATGCTTATGTGCTTAAAGGCCTTAAATGCTTGAACCCCGATAAATGCTGCTTGCAGCTTTAATTATTATTATTATTCTGCCGTAAAACGCATCGTGCAGCCCAAACCGTAAGAGCTGGAACTTTGAAACTTTGCCAGATGGTAGTACAAAAATCGAGGAAAGGTTCAGAGATTATGACCCCGATTGGCCCATAGGTGGCGCTATAACAACCAAAAGCGCGAAACTGCTCATAACTCCTAGACCGTATGTCGTAGACTCAAGTGTCTTATATTATTGGAAAGCTGGACAAAACGTATATCTCCGATTTCATTTCCGCCATGATAGATTTTCCACCATTTTGAATTTTGTCAAAAACCTACTTTTGCGAACTAGTCCCTGGTTTTTTGCCCGATTGGAACCAAACCAGTGCAGAATTGTTCTCTGGAGTCTGAAGATCAATAATTATCGAAAAAAAGTTGAAATTTCGATTCACGGTCGCTAGGGGGTGCAAAATTAACGTTGTGGGAGGAGCCTATTTTACTAAAATGGCTATAACTCCAGAAGTAATTCAGTAAACTTCACCAAACTTGGTACACATGTGTAGGAGGTCAGTCTGAGGTCACAGTAAAAAAATCGCGGCGATCGGCCACATGGTGGCGCTATAACATGACAAAAACATAAAACAGGCTATAACCACCTGACCGTTAGTCCGATTGACTTGAAAATTGGTATGCAGTGTCTTGGTTCAAGGTGCCATGTATGTCTATGAGGACATTGGTGTATCTAAAAAAACATGGCCGCCATTGGCCAATAAACGAAACTCGATGGGCATGTTCGACTCATGGCCCTGGAGGTCTGTAAGAATTTTAAAAGAAATCGGCCACTAGTTGGCGCTAACGAGTTTTATGGCTCTGTAATCACGTGTTGTTACACATATCATCACAAAATGCATATCATTTGATAGATCTGCTCATGCTGAACAACTTTGCCTCTAGAACCACTAATGTCAATCAAACCATTCATTAAATATTTACGAATATGTTAAAAACCTACTTTTGCAAACTAGTCCTAGGTTTTTCGCCCGATCGGAACCAAACCAGTCTAGGACAATTCTCTGGACTCTCTAGATCAATAATTATCAAAAAAAAGTTGAACTTTTGCATTTGGATGGCTGTAATAGGATCATTTATTAAATGGGCGTGGCAAAATACATTAAAAAGCCTATAAATCCTAAATAAAAACCCAGAACTTCACAAAAATTGGTGAACTTATGTGACATAACATCATTAACAAGCATGCAAAATTTCATGGAGATCGGACCATAGTTGGCGCTATAACTGTTAAAAGGCTTTAAAACTATATATTTCCTATGGTAAACTGCCTGTATTGGCTGTAAATGGTCTTTTCCATCTCTGATCAAATAATTTTCATATCATAATGTTAAAAACTAGTGCAATGCAATTCTCTGGACTCACTAGAACAATAATTGTCAGAAAAAGTTGAACTACTTCATTTGGATTGCTATAATAGGTTCACTTCAAAATGTGGCCTTTACCAATTGTCCCCGAAAGCCTATATCTCTTTAAAGAATGTTCAAACCTTCTTAAAAACAAGTCAGAACATGTGAAATATCACTCTGAACATGCATGAAAATTTTCAGACAGATCTGACAAAATTTGCCTCTATAACAGTTAAAAAGGTGAAAATGATATGAATATAATGGCATATTAAGCCAATCAGTGTTTTTTTACTGCCCCCTGCTGTTTAAAATAGTCATGTTGTCATATTGTTCTATAATTCATATTTAGACTTTATAAAATCACTATTGTAACATTTACAATTACATTTAGTCAAAATCCATCTGTTAAAGTATTAGTATTGACAGTTTGATCACATCATATATTTCAAATGTCTGTATCTACAACATAATGTGTGTGTGTGTAGTCTTAGGTTTCTGAATAAATTCTGAATCATCTGATTAATAGCTTACAAAGACTTTGTGAAATGTTTATAGACCATTCAAATATATTTTCATAATGACATATACCAATAGCATTGAAAAAACAACAACATTTGTGTGTGTGTGTGTGTGTGTGTGTGTGTGTGTGTGTGTGTGTGTGTGTGTGTGTGTGTGTGTGTGTGTAAATATGCATTATGGAGATAAAATGGAAAAACTGGTTTGCTTTAGTACAGAAAAATGGTGAAAATCAAGAAGTTTAAAGTGAAAGTGAGCCAATATGTGGTCTTCTACTGCCCTCTGCTGGCCATTCTACTTATTAATGAAGTCTACCCACATATGCTTTTGCATTCTTTAGACACTAAAAATCACTTATATAACAATTACTATTGTAGCACAATCATATTTTGTCAGAGTTTATCACTTCATTTTTACTGATACTTCACATAATTGCTAGCAATGTGGTAAATCATGGTTAAATCACACTAAAAACATGGTAAATCAATAAATGATACTAGAATGTGGTGTATCAAGGTAAATCATACTACAATCCTGGTACATCATTCTAGAACATGGTATATCATGGTACATCATGCTAGAACATGGTAAATCATGGTAAACTATGCTAGAACAGGGTAAATCATGGTAAGCCATGATAAATCATAATAAACTATGGTAAATCATGTTAGAATGTGGTATATCATGGTAAATCATGCTAGAACATGGTAAATCATGGTAAACTATGCTAGAACAGGGTAAATCATGGTAAACTATGATAAATCATGGTAAACTATGATAAATCATGATAAACTATGGTAATCCATGCTAGAATCACAGTAAACAATGGTAAATCATAATAGAATGTAGTATATCATGGTAAATTATGCTAGAATATGGCAAATCATGCTAGAATCATAGTAAATAATACTAGAATGTGCTAAATTGTTGTGGGAGGAGCCTATTTTACTAAAATGGCTATAACTCAAGAAGTAAATGAGATATCTTCACCAAACTCAGTACACATGTGTATGGGTTCAATTTGAGGTCACAGTAAACAATTCTATGGAGATCGGACCATAGGTGGCGCTATAACTGTTAAAAAGCTTTAAAACCATATATATCACATGGTAAATTGCCTGTATTGGCTGTAAATGGTCTTTTCCATCTATTATGTCAGTGGTTACATGCTTATTAAAGAAATCTTAATAACTTTTGATGCTTTTGTGCTTAAATGCCTTAAAGGCCTTAACTGCTTGAACCCCGATAAATGCTGCTTGCAGCTTTAATTAGGGGTTCAAGCACGAAGTGCTGAAACCCTATTGTTATTGTGAGGATTTTTATTATTATTATTATTTTCCCCTAAAACGCATCGTGCAGACCAAACCGTAAGAGCTGGAACCTTGAAAGTTGGCCAAATGTTGGTCCTCAATTTGGGGAGAACGTATCAAAGTATGACCTCGATTGGCCCATAGGTGGCGCTACAGCGACCAAAAGCGCAAAACTGCTCATAACTCCTAGACCGTATGTCGTAGACTCAAGTGTCTTATATCATTGGAAAACTGGACGCCTGACGAACAAAACGTATATCTCCGATTTCATTTCCGCCATGATAGATTTTCCGGCATTTTGAATTTTGTAAAAAAACTACTTTTGCGAACTAGTCCTAGGTTTTTAGTCCGATTGGAACCAAACCAGTGCAGAAATATTCTCTAGAGTCTGAATATCAATAATTATAGAAAAAAACTTGAAAATTCGATTCACGGTTGCTAGGGGGTGCCAAAACGTACATTGTGGGAGGGGCCTATTTTACTAAAATGGCTATAACTCCAGAAGTAAATGAGGTATCTTCACCAAACTCAATACACATGTGTAAGAGGTCAATCTGAGGTCACAGTAAAAAAATCGCGGCGAATGACCACATGGTGGCGCTATAACATGAAATAAACATAAAACAGTCTATAACCACCTGACCGTTACTCCGATTGACTTGAAAATTGGTATGCAGTGTCTTGGTCCAAGGGGCCATGTATGTCTAACCATAGGTGGCGCTATAACTGTTAAAAAGCTTTAAAACCATATATATCACATGGTAAATTGCCTGTATTGGCTGTAAATGGTCTTTTCCATCTATTATGTCAGTGGTTACATGCTTATTAAAGAAATCTTAATAACTTTTTATGCTTTTGTGCTTAAATGCCTTAAAGGCCTTAACTGCTTGAACCCCGATAAATGCTGCTTGCAGCTTTAATTAGGGGTTCAAGCACGAAGTGCTGAAACCCTATTGTTATTGTAAGGATTTTTATTATTATTATTATTTTCCCCTAAAACGCATCGTGCAGACCAAACCGTAAGAGCTGGAACCTTGAAAGTTGGCCAAATGGTAGTCCTCAATTTGGGGAGAACGTATCAAAGTATGACCTCGATTGGCCCATAGGTGGCGCTACAGCGACCAAAAGCGCAAAACTGCTCATAACTCCTAGACCGTATGTCGTAGACTCAAGTGTCTTATATCATTGGAAAACTGGACGCCTGACGAACAAAACGTATATCTCCGATTTCATTTCCGCCATGATAGATTTTCCGGCATTTTGAATTTTGTAAAAAAACTACTTTTGCGAACTAGTCCTAGGTTTTTAGTCCGATTGGAACCAAACCAGTGCAGAAATATTCTCTAGAGTCTGAATATCAATAATTATAGAAAAAAACTTGAAAATTCGATTCACGGTTGCTAGGGGGTGCCAAAACGTACATTGTGGGAGGGGCCTATTTTACTAAAATGGCTATAACTCCAGAAGTAAATGAGGTATCTTCACCAAACTCAATACACATGTGTAAGAGGTCAATCTGAGGTCACAGTAAAAAAATCGCGGCGAATGACCACATGGTGGCGCTATAACATGAAATAAACATAAAACAGTCTATAACCACCTGACCGTTACTCCGATTGACTTGAAAATTGGTATGCAGTGTCTTGGTCCAAGGGGCCATGTATGTCTAAAAGGATATTGGCGTATCTCTAAAAACATGGCCGCCCCTGGCCAATGAGATTTGAGCACCTATTAAACAAGGTTAACGAAGTCCGATTGGAACGAAACTCGGTGGGCATGTTCGGCTCAAGCCCCTAGAGGTCTGTAAGAATTCTGAAAGAAATCGGCCACTAGTTGGCGCTAACGAGTTTGAAGGCTCTGTAATCACGTGGTGTAACAAATTTCGTCACAAAATGCATATCATTTGATAGATCTGCTCATGTTGAACAACTTTCTGCCTCTAGAACCATTGCTGTCAATCAAACCATTCATTAATTATTCGTGAATATGTTAAAAACCTACTTTTGCGAACTAGTCCTAGGTTTTTTGCCCGATCGGAACCAGACCAGTCTAGGACAATTCTCTGGACTCTCTAGATCAATAATTATCAAAAAAAAGTTGAACTTTTGCATTTGGATGGCTGTAATAGGGTCATTTATAAAATGGTTGTGGCAAAATACACTATAAAGCCTATAAATCCTAAACAAAAACTCAGAACTTCACGAAAATTGGTGAGCATATGTGGCATAAAAATCTAAACAAGCGTGCAAAATTTCATGTAGATCGGACCATAGGTGGCGCTATAACTGTCAAAAAGCTTTGAAAACCATATATTTCCTATGGTAAATTGCCTGTATTGGCTGTAAATGAACTTTTCAATCTATTATTTCAGTGGTCTTAAATGCTTATGTGCTTAAAGGCCTTAAATGCTTGAACCCCGATAAATGCTGCTTGCAGCTTTAATTATTATTATTATTATTATTCTCCCCTAAAACGCATCGTGCAGACCAAACCATAAGAGCTGGAACCTTGAAACTTGGCCAAATGGTAGTCCTCAATTTGGGGAGAACCTATCAAAGTATGACCCCGATTGGCCCATAGGTGGCGCTATAGCAACCAAAATCGAGAAACTACTCATAACTCCTAGACGTTATGTCGTAGACTCAAGTGTCTTATATCATTGTAAAGATGGACGCCTGAAGGTCAAAACGTATATCTCCAATTTCATTTACGCTATGCAAATTTTCCGCCATTTTGAATTATGTCAAAAACCTACTTTTGCGAACTAGTCCCTGTTTTTTTGTCCGATCGGAACCAAACCAGTGCAGAACTGTTCTCTGGAGTCTCTAGATCAATAATTATCACAAAAAAGTTGAACTTTTGCATTGGCCTGGCTGTAACAGGGTCATTTAGGAAAGGGGTGGGACAAAAAAACACTCAAAAGCCTATACAACCTAAGAGAAAACCCCAAACTTCACAAAAATCGATGAGCAGATGTGTCAGAACATGGTGAAGAAGCATGCCAAGTTTCGTGAAGATCGGACAATAGGTGGCGCTATAACTGTCCAAAACGTCTCTTCTTATTAGGGGTTCAAGCACGAAGTGCTGAAACCCTATTGTAATTGTGCTGATTTTTATTATTATTAGGGGTTCAAGCACGAAGTGCTGAAACCCTATTGTAATTGTGCTGATTTTTAGGGGTTCAAGCACGAAGTGCTGAAACCCTATTGTAATTGTGCTGATTTTTAGGGGTTCAAGAACGAAGTGCTGAAACCCTATTGTAATTGTACTGGTTTTTATTAGGGGTTCAAGCACGAAGTGCTGAAACCCTATTGTAATTGTACTGATTTTTATTAGGGGTTCAAGCACGAAGTGCTGAAACCCTATTGTAATTGTACTGGTTTTTATTATTATTAGGGGTTCAAGCACGAAGTGCTGAAACCCTATTGTAATTGTGCTGATTTTTATTATTATTATTATTATTATTATTATTATTATTATTGTCCTCAAGTCCTCAATTTTGGGAGAAGCTATCAAAGTATGACCCCGATTGGCCCATAGGTGGCGCTATAGCAACCAAAAGCGCGAAACTGCTCATAACTCCTAGACCGTATGTCATAGACGCAAGTGTCTTATATCATTGGAAAGCTGGACGCCTGACGAACAAAACGTATATCCGATTTAATTTCCGCCATGATAGATTTTCCGCCATTTTGAATTTTGAATTTTGTGATGAAGTCCAATAAATAAATAAATAAAATAAATATTTAAACGTAATTTTGTTTGGTCACTAGCAACCAAAGACTACCAGAGGGTTAAATACATGTGCCCACTGTGCATTGTTTTCTTAAAGCCAGCGGGTTGCGCAGGCACCATAGTTCTTGTGCCCGGAATATTGCTGTTTTGTGTTGTTGGGCTTTAGTTACTTTTATTTACCTTGTTTTCTCTTTACAGGCTCACTACATTAAGGCCACAGCATTCAGGGGCACCGGCCGCAGTGAAGAGGCTTTACAGGAGTATTTTTTCTGTGTGGCTTTGAAGTCTGACTGGATCGCTGTAAAACTGGAGGCTCAGAAGGTACATTAATCTTTGTGTATTTGCGTATGTCAGCCTTTGTCCGGCAGATCTCCTCACATGATGGATTCTCCTCTGGGCTGCATGATTTAGAAGAAAAAAAAAATCAAATTGCGATTATTAGGGGTTCAAGCACGAAGTGCTGAAACCATGTTGTAATTGTACTGATTTTTAGGGGTTCAAGCACGAAGTGCTTGATTATTAGGGGTTCAAGCACGAAGTGCTGAAACCCTATTTTAATTGTGCTGATTTTTATTAGGGGTTCAAGCACGAAGTGCTGAAACCCTATTGTAATTGTACTGATTAGGGGTTCAAGCATGAAGTGCTGAAACCCTATTGTAATTGTACTGATTTTTATTATTATTAGCGGTTCAAGCACGAAATTTGAGGCATGATGCCAAAATGACTTTTCAGGCTTTATCTCTGCAATGCCTTGACATATTGACACCAAACTTTGTATGTGTCATTGTCACTTCACTCTGACCACATCACATCAGTTTTGTAACTGCTCCACCTATTGGTCGAAAGTGATAATCCATTAAATCATATTTTTAGGGGTTCAAGCACGAAGTGCTGAAACCCTATTGTAATTGTGCTGATTTTTATTATTATTTTTCTTCTGCCGTAAAACGCATTGTGCAGCCTAAACCGTAAGTGCTGGAGACTTGAAACTTTGCCAAATGGTAGTACAAAATCGAGGAGAGGTTCAGAGAGTATGACTCCGATTGGCCCATAGGTGGCGCTATAGCGACCAAAAGCGCGAAACTGCTCATAACTCCTAGACCATATGTCGTAGACTCAAGTGTCTTATATCATTGGAAAGCTGGAACCCTGAAGAACAAAACGTATATCTCCGATTTCATTTCCGGTATGCAAATTTTTCCGCCATTTTGAATTTTGTCAAAAACCTACTTTTGCGAACTAGTCCTAGGTTTTTCGTCCGATCGGAACCAAACCAGTGCAGAAATGTTCTCTGGAGTCTGAATATCAATAATTATCGAAAAAAGTTGAAATTTCGATTCACAGTCGCTAGGGGGCGCAAAACTAATGTTGTGAGAGGAGCCTATTTTACTAAAAGGGCTATAACTCAAGATGTAAATGAGGTATCTTCACCAAACTCGGTCCACATGTGTAGGAGTTCAATCTTGGGTCACAGTAAAAAAATCGCGACGATTAAACTCTAGGTGGCGCTATAACATGAATAAAACATGAAAAGGGCTATGACGACCTGACCGTTAGTCCGATTGACTTGAAAATTGGTATGCAGTGTCTTGGTCCAAGGTGCCTTGTATGTCTATGAGGACATTGGCGTATCTCAAAAAACATGGCCACCATCGGCCAATGAAATTTGAGCACCTATTAGACAAGGTTAACGGAGGCTGATCGGAACAAAACTCGGTAGGCATGTTCGACTCATGGCCCTAGAGGTCTGTAAGAATTTTGAAAGAAATCGGCCAATAGTTGGCGCTAACGAGTTTTACAGCTCCGTAATCACGTGGTGTTACAAATATCCACACAATATGCATATCTTTTGATAGACCTTCTCATGGAGAACAACTTTGCCTCAAGAACCATTGCTGTCAATCAAACCGTTCATTGAATATTCGTAATTATGGTAAAAACCTACTTTTGCAAACTAGTCCCTGGTTTTTCGCCCGATCGGAACCAAACGAGTCTAAGACAATTCTATGGACTCTCTAGATAAATAATTATCAAAAAAAAGTCAAACTTTTGCATTTTTCGCATGGGTATATTGGGTCATAAAGAAAATGGGCGTGGCAAAATGCACTCAAAAGCCTATAAATCCTAAACGAAAACACAGAACTTCACAAAAATTGATGCGCATATTTGTCATAACATGCTAAAGAAGCCTGGAAATTTGTATGGAGATCGGACCAAAGGTGGCGCTGTAACTGTTAAAACGCTTTAAAACCATATATTTCCTATGGTAAATTGCCTGTATTGGCTGTGAATGGTCTTTTCCTAGGAAAAATTCCTATTCCTATTAATGTTCATATAATTCTCATATAATAATGTTCATGACTCTTAATAAGCATGAAAAATTTCAGACAGATCAGACAAAATTTGCCTCTATAACAGTTAAAAAGGTAAAAATTATACAACATGTCATTAAGCCAATAAGTGGTATTTTACTGCCCCCTGCTGCCATTTCATCATACTGCTCCCTAATATTGTCATATAATTCATATTTAGACTTTATAAAATCATTATTTTAACATTTTAAATCATATTTTGTATCTATTCTCTATTGGAGTATTACTTGACAATTGTGTCACACTGAGATATGGAAATGGACTAAAGTAAATTAATGAAATGAAACGAAAGTAAAACGGGCATTTAAGCCACGCCCCCAAATACAAATTCACTCATAACTCGAAAACGGGAAGTCGTTTCGCGCTCAAATTTTGATGGTAAGGTCTTCTCCAGGCTCTTGATCGAAACGTGTCGTCGCGGGCCTCGGGAGCGCGCCCCCCGCGCGGATCTAGTCCGCGGGACCCCCGATTTTGAACGGCCGTAACTCCCGATCCAGACCACCCCGAACCTTGTGTGAGAGCTCGTTGGAAAGGGCCCATCCTTGGCTAGCTTCGATTCAAATGTGGTGTAATTTGTCCTGCGCATTCCAGAGATAAAAGCCCCCAAATATTTGCATTTGAACAGTCATAACTTCCAGCATCAATCGCCCAAAAACACATTGATGGTCTCATTTAACAGGGCTCCTCAAGCACTATATATGCTTTTTCGCCTTCTGGTTCCCGAGATATAAATTCCCATTCATTAATTCATTAAATCACTTCAATTGTAAAATGCAAGCTTTAATACCACTTTTGTCCACTCGAGGGAGCAGCAGGATTGCACATTACCTTTTCATTAGCTTTCAGTATTGGGAAACAAACAAATGCTTTAAAAAGCAATCTTTTTTATTATGATAGGGCTGTAGCTATCGATTATTTTAGTATTTTAGTATTTAGTATTTTAGTATTCTATTCAAGTAATCGGATCAAAAAAATTGTGGTAAAAAATAGATTCAAGTTAACAACAGCCTTTAAAATGACTTAAAATAGAAATATATAATAACAAGCAACAATAATTGGTTCAAGTAAAGTATCAAAGTAAGTAATTATATTGGTTTTATTGAAGAACACTGTTAAAATATACCCATGTAAAATGAATTATATAAACTAATATAAACATAACTTATGTACATAAATAACAAATGCCTGCAGAGGGCGCCAGCTGCCTGGTTGTTGTTACACTAAGCCTGGCATTATCAAATCCTTGTTTAATATTGTCCAAACAACTAATTCAAATGTCAACTTAAACTTTAATATTTGACCACTTATGTACGATAGAAATGCTACAGTCACTGTAATTTCTTGAACGAGAACATGTGCACATCAAAACATGCAAATTCAGAGCAAGAGTTTAAACTTTTATTTTGAAATCGCGATGGACAGCAGTTTGAGAAACCCAGATGTGCTCCACAAATGATAACAGTGCAACTATGAAACACAAATTGCGTCCGACTTGCGTTCCCATATTTGCACGTTATTGGAAACCTAAACAAACAGCACTGCAGAGACTGAGTTTGCTTGGAGCAGCGTTTACTGTGGATGGAGCTGAGGTAATTTTAACATGTAGGCTAATCTGCACCCATGTGTCTTCTGTGTGAAAAAAAAAAAAAAACAAGCAAAAAACAGAGGATATATTTATTTAACTGAATCACAGACTTTGTGATTTCACAATGGCACTATGCTACACTATGACTGTAAATGGTTTTAAATATCGCGTTGTCCTAGAAAACTGTAATTCTGCGGTTGTTTGATTCTCGTCTGTGGAATGCACCACTTTTGGTATTTTGCCAATTACTCTAGGGGTAAATTGCAATCAAGGATTTTTTTAAATCGAGTACTTGACTATAATTGAGGAATCGTTACAGCCCTATACTGGTAACATAGTTTTATATTATTAGATCACAAAGAAATGCCTATAGACAAATAAATATATTTTCTCAATAGCATATCCAAAAAACGTGTGTGTGTGTGTGTGTGCGTGTGTGCGTGTGTGCGTGTGTGCGTGTGTGCGTGTGTGTGTGTGTGTGTGTGTGTGTGTGTGTGTGTGTGAGCATGCATTATTGAGTTGACATGGAAAAACTGGTTTGATTTAGTGCAGAAAACTGGTGCAAATCATTAAGTTTAAAGTGAAAGTGAGCCAATAAGTGGTCTTCTACTGGCTTCTGCTGGCCATTCTACTTATTAATGAAGTCTTTTCACATGTGCTTTTGGATTAATTCATATTTAGGGTAGACACTAAAAAAATCACTTGTATAACAATAACTATTATAACACAATCATATTGTCATATTGTCAGTGTTTATTTATATGCCCAAAGTGTTGTGCTTTTTGCCAAATAAAGAAAAATAAACGTGATGCGAGTTCTGCCTTCTCTCTGTCAGTTAAGTCCATTCTGAAACGCGTCCGAAAATATATAACATATATATATATATATATATATATATATATATATATATATATATATATATATATATATATATATATATATATAACAAATTCTGAGAAACGCCCATCAGCTGTAAACACAGCTCGCCGCGAGTGGGGCATAATATAGCCTACCAAATAATCCTGGAGAAAAGTTTCCTCAGAACAGTGCTGATATGAGGAGCAATAGATCCCGCTGAGGAGTGAGGTAGGCTAAGTTATCTTTTCTCAAGTGTTAATGGGGAATAAATAACGTTATGGAATAACGTTAGTGTAGGCCTATGTAAACCGCAAAAAGATGAATCGCGTTTCTATAATATGAATCGCGTTTCTGTGAGATGAATGAAGGGTACATATTTGTAAAGACTGTTTAGCCTAAATATGAATTGCGTGTCTGTGTGTGAAAGAATAAACCGCTTTAATCAACTAAAATGCTTTGCTATAGCCTACTGAGATGAGTAAAAATCGACTGAAATATGTTGAAATAAAATGTCTTTGTATAAGCAACGTATTAAACTGCAAATTAACATTTATATGCCCTAATATTTCATAAAAACAACGTTACAGTCAGGCGAAATATGAAAGACAACATTTTGCTGACTAGATTTGGGTACAGTTTTTACTTTATTTTTTAAATAAGCTTTTGTTTAGCAATTTCTGCTCATATGTTCTATATATATATATATATATATATATATATATATATATATATAATACTATTTTTGTCAAAAATAAAGTAATAAACTAAGATGTTAGATGTTCCAATGTTGGCTATATTCAAACTAATGAATAAATATGATAAAATGTAGGCCTATAATAATTTTTTTTTTCAAAGAAAGAGTAAAGAGTTTACACTTGAAATATTGTTGAAATTGTAATTATTGTTGTAATTGTAACCTTTTTAATAAAATAGCAAAACATATTTACAAGATAGATGTAAGCAAAATCTTAAATGGTCAATATAAGTCTTCTAAATATATCTTTTGTCCTTGCATTCATTCTTGTGGGTCTCAGTCAGTGTCACACCTGAATGAATGGCTCATTATGCAGAGTCATTACGCATACTGGGTGGGACATTGTATTTTCAGGTGTAAACCACTCCTCGTTCACGCCCCCCTCGCATATTGGCTTTCCAAGCAAAACCTGTCTTATAAAACAATACATTGATTTAAATTGTGTGTGAACGATTAGGCAGGATGATTTTCACATCATTTTGAAGCCAGAACTCGAAGCGACAACATTCATTAGTCAAAAGTCTTGTTGACACATATTTAGTATGTGTTTTGTGGTCTTATTTCAGCAACTTTCATTTTTATTTTTTTCAATAACCACGCATAAACATTATTCTCTTAAAAATTCAAACATATACATGCATGTTGATCACATATTATGGTAGCCCTGTTTGTGCTATATAGAGTGAATTTACACCTTTGTCATTAAAGTGTTTATAAATAACTGAAAAAAGCACAAATGTCAGAGCATGTCAGAACACCTCCAGGGCCCAGAAAACCCCTCAGACCCCAGAGGGTTAAAATTACATTAACTTTCTGCCATTTATTTTCAAATAAAGTTGTCATGATCCAAACATCTGGTATGATGCGAATGCACAAGTGAACTAAGTTACTTGCTAGTCCGAATACTCCTGTTACCAAAATGCGCTCTTCTCATAACATCGTTCTAAAACATGGACTCACAAAGAATTCACAAAATTCTTTTACAGTAGTGTTTTCATTATAATTTTATGTAGCCTATATAACAGACTGCTACCAATCCCGATCTGAATTCTGACTTGATGCAGCCTGAATCACAATGGCACTGTGTTTCGTTAGTTGGCCAAAGGAGAAGCATCTTCTTTTCTTCTTCTTCTTTTTTTTTTTGACTGAGCCTTGTTTCTCACAAGGTTTTTTTCTCCATTCTGTCACCTCCTGATGACAGAAGTGAGTTTGGGTTCCTTGCCACTGTCGCCTCTGACTTGCTTAGTTGGGGACACTTAATATTCAAAAATAATATTGATCTGACTGTACTGATGCTGTTCTATGAGAACGATGACATCATTTTTAGCAGAACTGTTTTATAGATGAGATTAACTAATTTAGTAATTGATAGGGGTGTGGTGAGACACTTAGCTCACGAGATGGGTTCACGAGAACAAGACAAGATTGTTGCACTGAATTTTTAAGAAATCCTCAATGACAAAATTCATAACTGGAAAAATAGTAGCAGGTGCATTTTGAAAAGTTTTAACTAATCATCTTGTAATGAATGTCATTTCAGTTCTACTTTCTGAGTATGAATTATCATATACATTGAAAGAAAACAATATAAGCACTGTAAAAGGTTTTGCCACAACTGAAGGAGAAAAGTCTCGGTTACATATGTAACCCTCGTTCCCTAAAGGAGGGAACGGAGATGTTACGTCAGTGACTGACAAAATGGGGGTTTCGCTAGAGAGCCCTATCACCTTCGAGTATTAGAAAATGAGCCAATGGTATGAAAATACCATGGGTCTGTGGAATTTGAATTGCGATCTCCGCCCCACCGCATGGGTATTAAAGGAGCAGCGAGTACAATTTCGCATTATGTTACCTGCTGAGGAGCCAAGACTGTGCACCCCGGCCGTTTCAGCGGCATAGTGGTAGTGGCATGCAGACGTAATGTCTCCGTTCCCTCCTTCAGGGAACTCAGAGTCTATGGAGACATCTGAGTAATATAGCGCACATATCCAGTCTGTGGAGTGGAATGGGTGCAGCAAACGAAGACACAGAGCAGATCCTAGCTACTGGCCACTGGGAGCGAGGACACGAGAGGACACTGGCTCTACACGGAGATTGTAGAATCTCGCGAATGTGTTAGGTGTCGCCCAGCCTGCAGCTCTACAGATGTCTGTTAGCGAGGCGCCATGCGCTAGTGCCCAGGAGGAAGCAACGCTCTGAGGCGCTCTGCGGGCAAAGCTGCATTGCAACAGAACGCTCCACCGGAGGGACCCCAGTGTACCCTTCGGCCGCCGCGCCATCGAGGGCAGAGAAGGTGGAGGAAGCCGCCGGGCTACGAGAAGTCAACAGGGACTTCCACGATCTAGTGACTTCCTGATGCACCTCGAGGAAGAAAGGCACTGGGGGCAGGTACTGGCGACTGCCAGCATGCGCCGCTCGGGGGAGGGCGGCGTGCGCCTCTCCAACCTGATGCTCTCAGTTGCCCGGGCAAGCATGGCCATCAGCTCTGGATTGGACTCAGTGAATGCTGACACTCCCGAGGGAAGCAACACAGCCAAATCCTCATCTCCAGAGGAATCTAGCCCGCCTTGTGATGCTGTGAGTGACATGGCGTCATCTGCCGGAGCCCCGAATGAAACACTGGGAAACACTGGGAAACACTGGGTTCCTGAAAGGAACCAGGCTCACCCAGAAGCTCCATGGCTTGCGATGTGGAGGGGGCCGTGGGCCGGGAAGACTCGTCGAGTTGTTCCACACCGTAACCCTCAGATCACCCTGGCCACCAGCCAAAGTATCCCCTCTCGAGGAGGAGATAGATTGGGGTGTGGCAGAGGGGAATCTACCCCCACGGAGGTCATTGAGTCTTGATCTAAGCACCGCGATGGCCACGTTCCCGCAATGAGAACATGACTCATCCACGAGCACTGCCTGAGCGTGATTAAAGCCCAAACACGCGAGGCAGCACTCATGACCGTCAGGCGGATGGACAATGCGCCCACAACCAGAAACACATGGGCGAGACATCTTTAAAAAGACGTGCCCGTGCAGCTCTTTTAGAAAGAAAAAGCTCTTTTAGTAGTGCTAAAGCGCCCAGGGGTGAAACACGAGCCGCATGCAAGCCACTGCACAGACCAGCAGCAGGATTGTGAATCTGCTGAAACACACCATCACACTAACACCAACTGAAGAGCGCTCGTTGCTTTGAAGAAGGCGAAGGAGAAGCACATACACGCTTCGGCTCTGAAGCAAAAACATAATGCGAGATTGCACTCGCGACTCCTTTTATACCCATGTGGTGGGGCAGAGTTCGCAATGCAAATTCCGCTAATACTCAAAGGTGATGGGGCTCTCTATCTCTAGCAAAACCCCCATTTCGTCAGTCACTGATGTAACTCGTAGTGACTGACTGAAAGAAAAACAGGCTCCTGTATGATTTCACATGAGTCTCTTCAGACCTTACTGTACTTGAATTATGAGCTTCCAAAACTTCTGATTGAGGCTGTTTGTGACTTAATTGAACTACTTTCCACAAATTGAACATATAAATAAAAAAGTATAAATACCAAAAATACCAAATAAAAGTCTTTAAAAAATAAAAAATTAAGCGCAAACAATAAGTGAAACCATAATCAAACTACTCTTTCAATATTCAAAGTGCAAACAGAGACCAAAACAGAGACCAGAGCTAAGAGGTGATTACAACTACTCAGCCCAGCCTAAGATAGGTTTAATAGCCTAATTTGCATGCATCAGAGAGCTTGCGTTTTAATTTCACTCTCGAATTCGTGATCGCACGCACTCCGTGTATAGGGAGCGGTGGTGCTAAGTGCGCATGCTACAAAAAAAAGACATGTATCCGACATTTAGGCTCTGTTGCACAACGAATCATCCGCCATGGTTTTGTCAGTCTAGCCTTACTCTCGTCACGCAATCAGTGAACTGTGATTCCTGCTACGCTGTGTGCTACTCTGCACTCTGCAGCTCGTGCTGGATGAGCAGAGCATGATAAATGTTTTTTATTTCTTTAACAAAAAAGAAAAACAACTGTGGAGGCATGTAATGTAAACATAGCTGTGGCTTATTCTATGCTAATTTCACCCTCACGCTCTGTCATGCGATATCACAAGATGGCTTTTCCCCTCGACGAGAAATCTCGTCGTAATTTACGAGATCTCGTCACACCCCTAATTAATTGATGATCTTTACAACGGAACTGAATCAGCACTGAACTGACTTCAGCTGAACAACAGCCGAAATGCATAATGCATTTCCCTGTTATCACTATATAGCTGCTTTGAAACAATCTGTATTATATAAAGCACTATATAAATAACGGTGGCTTGACTTGACTTCTGCTGCTCATTGCACATATTTTTGCACGTATTTTTCTCTTTGAAGTGATTTCAATCATATTTCAAGCAATTCTAAATCATAGTGGCAGACAGTAAGCAACTGAAGCGTCTCAGCTGAAGGAAATTATCCATTATTTATCTGCTTCAATATATAGGCCAAATTTTCTTATCGAGTCGATAACAATCACATTAAAAATTAACATATATTGGCCGATACTGATATGGTGGCCGATATATTGTGCATTCCACATCTTTCAATTCCACTTCAACCTTCTTCCTGCGTGTATCATACAGTTTTGGGATGTCTTCATTAAAGAGTGTACAAAAGGGAATGTGATGTATTTTACCGAGAATATCTCGCCCTTATCTCGCTATCTTGCCCTTTTTTATACTGTTGACCGGCACCATATCTTTAACCATGTAACATATGACACCTGTTATTTTGCTGTACCTTCGTGAAGATTTGTCATTGGGTGTGACGCTTTCAAATGCTTGAGCAATTGAAGTTTGCTTGGCTGTCAGTTGTGTTTGTTGCAGCGAACCAGTCTGTTTATCCGTGGACCTTTTAACCACTGTGATGCTTCTGCAGGTGTGATAGAGGTTGTTTGTGTTGTCTAGCAAGGTTGACACAGATATTCGACAGGTTTTACTAAGCACTTGCCTCTTTTAAGCACACCAGAAATTTAAGCACATGATACCTTTTTATGTTTTAGGTACAAATCATCTGCAGGACTTCTACAGACAGACTTTGGTTCTTGGCTTGTTACGTTCCCTCTTTAGTCTAGGTGATTTAAAGAGGGAGTAACAAATGATGTAACAAAAATAAATAAATAAACGTGAGAAATCTCTTTTCCGTCTATCCCAGCTCTAATTACTTTTCACATTTATATCTAAAAGGCTACACAAGACCATTGATTTACACCTTGTCACAAAAGGAAACTGAAAGAGTATGCTTAATGAGTTCTCTTACGAGAGGTTCTCTCGTACTGCGTAAGCTTACGCTTGGGGCAAAGTCTCTTTCCGCGAGATACTGAAGCCAAAAATTATCCTTAATTTTTATATAATGCAAAACGCGTTGCAGCAGCATGCAGGCATAGGCGAGGCAGCTTGCGCGCCTATTGGCTGCCCTGCGGCAACTGCAGCAGCCTATCGAGAAGGCCCTCTCGTGACGCTTTGACCAATGGGGGTGCTTCGCGCCCATTGCATCACGTCCCGCCGAAATAGGCGTGGCCTAGGGCTATAAATATAGCGTCGAGAGGCTGGTTTACTGATTTTTCATCTCTTCAGCGGAGCTCACGCATCGCTGGACCCTGAGAGAAGCCGCGCCGTCTGAAGAAACCTTTCAGCGGGACGAGTCTGCATCGAAGCCGCTGGCCGCGCCGCCTTCTGCTGACATTCCTGCTGCGCTATCCGGTGCACCATATCCTTTTCAATTGCTAGTGTGTGTTCGCCCCGCGACTCACACTTCTCTCTCTAAAAGAGCCGAGCGTCTCTTTTAAGATGCCTCGTACTTCCTGTGGCTCGTGCAGAGCCCCTCTCAGCGACTAGGACCGCCATGTCATTTGCGTTTCCTGCCTGGGAGAAGATCACGCAGCTCTCGCGCTCGCTGACGGCGGATGACCTCACTGCGAGCTGATGCCTATGGCGACTCTGAGGACTCGCATGGCACAGTTTCACGAGTCTGCACCCCAGCCCGCTGCGCTGCCGCGCCGTAAAATGCGCCGTGCTCAGCGAGGCCCTGAATCTCCTCCCACTGAGACGAGCTCGCCGGTTCGCCCGCCAGCTTCGCCGCCTGCTTCACTCGTGTCTATCACCCCCGGACAACGGCCGCTGTCTGCCGCCGGTTCCGTCGCGGATGAGTCTGATGATGTGGCATTTGCAGAGGAGGACAGCTGCTCTATCCTAGCGTCAGGCAGTGAGGATTGGTGGAGCTCTGTGGATCTCGCACCCCCTGCTCGTGGGTCGTCTGGGAAACGGGCTAATATTGAGTCAGAGCTGACGCGTCTGCTCTCTCAGGCCGTTGAGAGCCTCGGCCTCGAGTGGTCGGCGCCCGTGGAGCCAGCACACAACCGACTGGATGGCTGTTTCCTTAAAGGGGACCGTGTTGCAACACCGTCCAGACCCGTGCCTTTTCTTCCTGAGCTTCATGAAGAACTCGCGAAATCCTGGTCTGCACCCTTTTCAGCCAGAGTGAAAACCTCTGTATCTGCAGCATTCTCCGTTGTCGACGATGCTAAAAACAGAGGATACCACTCTCTTCCTGCAGTAGAGGAAGCTGTAGCTGCTCATCTTTGCCCGCCCTCCGCTGGACGGCGCTAAGACAGCGCTCCCCTCTAAAGCCTGCCGCACCACCTCTGGGCAGGCTGCAGCTGCATTGCACACAATGGCCACGCTACAAGTTTGCCAAGCCAACCTTCTCTGCAAACTCGACGAGGAAGGACTGGAAGCTGTAAGCATTTCAGATTCGAGAAGCGCTACAGACCCCTGTTCTTCGCCCTACTAAATCTGCTGCACAGGCCATAGGGCGGATCATGGCCTCTCTCACCGTTGCTGAGAGACACCTGTGGTTAACGCTTTCTGAGATGCCGGACTCGGAGCGCGCTGCGTTCCTCGACGCTCCCATCTCCTCTGCTGGGCTCTTTGGATCGTCCGTCAAAGATTTCGCGGACAGATTCGCTGAGGTGCAGAAAACAGTGCAGAAAACAACAAGGCCATGAATCATTTCCTGCCGAAGCGCGCTAGCTCTGCAACAGGTCGCTCTAAACAGCCGTCTGCTCGAAGCTCACAGCCGCAACCGCCGCCGCCTCGCAGCGGCAACAGGCCCGAAGCTCGAGACTGCGCTCTCGCTCTACTGGCCGCCGTCCTCTGCGTGGACCCCGGCCAAAGATTGAAATCAAGCCCGAGGCCTCAAAGTCGTCCTAGCCCTTCTAGGAAAACGACGGTGTTCAAGTCCCGCCGCGGCCAGACTTCCACCAAAACTACCAGCTCGCTCAGTTCCAGAAAATGTGACTGTTCCAGCTTATTTAGCAGTAAACAAGTCGGTAACAGCCCGCTTGCCTGCTTACAAACGCCGTTTTCACGGCGACCCAGATGTATCCCTCAAAGAGTGTATTTCCTGGTGTTCCGGCCACAGCCGATGGTGTTATGTGTAGAAAAAATGCCCACTATCACGTGCTCATTCTTACACACAAACACAGCTCGTCTCACAGAGCTTGCGCTCATAAAATCGACTCAGGTCGATTGCGCATTAAATGTAGTGAATGTGCCCACAACTCAGTGCCCACAAACACTGCACACTGCATGTCTTCCGGTTTCTGTAAAAACGAAACCAAAACACATACGGTCACAGACCAAAAGTGTATTCAGTGCTTCACATGTGCCCGCTGTGTTGTGCCCACATGCACTCACAGACATGTCAAACCCCGAGGGGTTTTGCCCGCTCGCTTTCTCTCAGCTACCCGCTATAACAGAGTTAAGCGCGGGCAGGCTGCCCACTGTCAACAGCGCGCCCCCCGCCTCGACTGCCGCAAGCACGGCACCTATGTCACAGCACATAAGAGCTCTTCAGCCGCCACAATGTCACGGCCAGAGCGCGGATTTCATTCAACCCCTAGCTATTCATGCGGATGCATGGGCACAGCTTCCCGGGGTGTCAGAATGGGTGCTGAACATTATAAAAAGAGGATATTCGCTACAGTTCGCTCGACACCCTCGCCGTTGCGAGGCGCGAATCGAAACTACGGTAGAAAAGGAAGTAGCACATCTACTTCGAGCCGAAATAGCGAAACTATTGAGCAAAGGGCAGTGTTTCCTTTAGGATTTTTTTTAGCAGTGGGGGCAGGAATGTCCGCGCACAAACATTGGCCCTGCAGGGTTTTACCTGACGTCAAAAATGGTCTTCGCTGGCCAACACTTAAAAAAAAAAAAAAAAGCTGTGATTTTACCTCTGGATTTCATAGCTTTATAAGATAAAATCCTTCTTTAATAGATTATTTTGGTATATAATCATATCAATATAAAAAAGCAGGGAGAAAAAGTAGCATTAAAAAGTTTATTTTAACTAATAGTCTTATTTTCTACCATCTACAATTGAATAGGCTACCATTCAGTTGTAAATGCTGTAGTTTATTAAGGCTAAATCTTGCTAACCATATAGGCTGTACTAAAGGGGGTAAGCACACCTTACGGTCTTATTTTAAGGTGTTCTGTAAATTATTTTTTTGAAACACTTTACAATATGGTTTGATTTAACATTAGTTTATTACTAACATTGACCATGAGCAATACATGATTCTGAATGTATTCATCTCTTACTAAAAATACAGCTGTTTATTGTTTGTTCATTAGTTCACAGTGCATTAACTAAATGTTAACAAATACAACTTTTGATTTCAATAATGTAGGCTATTAAATGTTGAAATGAACATTAGCAAAGATTAATACATTCTGTAGAAGTGCAGTTTATTAAAAGTTAATGTTAACTAATGTAGTTACAACTAGAGTTTAATGAATGGAACCTTATTGTAAAGTGTTACCGATCTGTTATACACCGATTCAGACGTCTCGTGAGGTCAGTGTTGGAAAGATCAGTCGTTAACCATTCAACGTGGAACCTTGCTTCGCAAAGAGAGTGGTCGCGCGCACGCGACCAGAGGGTGCGCGCTCTCTCTCTCTCTCTCTCGTTCTTTCAAACATGCACCCAGCTGTCACAAGCGCAGCAGTTTATCTACATTACACACCGGTCAAATAAGACTTTGGCGGGACAAAAATTCGCTTTGACGGCCGCCAAAAAAAATCTTTGATCGGGTCAGTCTCACAAGTGCGCCTAAATATCTTTTCATGGTCGCACACAGACATATTTAGGTGCAAATGCGAGTGAAATGGTCGCACTGTAGAGCCCTAACGTTACCGTGGCGGCAAAAATTTTGCCGTGGCGGGCCGCCATTAACTAATCAACATAGAGGAAACACTGAAGGGGCCATAGAACCCTTATCTCAAGCTCAGAGCGAAGGGGGCATGTACAGCAGATATTTTCTGGTACCGAAAAAAGACGGGGGTCTCAGACCTATTCTAGATCTAAGACGGCTGAACAGAGCGCTTTCAAAGCGCCCTTTCAGAATGATCACTACCAGGCAAATCCTCTCGCAAATTCGCCAGGGGGACTGGTTTGCGACGATAGATCTGAAAGACGCGTATTTCCAAATACAAATAGCGTCACGTCACAGGCGATTTTTGAGATTCGCCTTCGAGGGCCAGACATATCAGTATACAGTCCTACCGTTCGGCCTGTCTTTAGCAACCCGTACGTTCACGAAGTGCATTGACGCGGCCCTCGCTTCCCTGAAAATTCGGGGGATGTGAGTTTTGAACTACTTGGACGATTGGCTAGTTCTGGCTCAGTCTCGTACAGAGCTCATAGAACACACGACCATTTTACTTGAGCACCTCGAGAATTTAGGTCTCAAAGTCAATTGGGCGAAGAGTTCGCTGTCTCCCAGTCAGAAAATATCTTTTCTGGGCACAGATCTGGACTCGCTGTCTATGACAGCTCAGCTATCGCCACAACGCAGACTGGCCGTTCAGTGCATGGCGGAAAACTTCCGCTACGACGCTGTGGTCCCGCTCAAACAGTTTCAAAGGATGCTGGGCCTCATGGCCGCAGCATCGCCAGTGCTTCAGCTGGGCCTCCTTCGGATACGCCCACTACAGTTCTGGCTACAAGCGCGTGTGCCGCGCCGAGCGTGGACTTCCGGTCGTATTCGCCTCAAGGTCGATCAGAAATGCGTTTCAGCTCTGAAACCTTGGACGGCGACCGACTGGTACCAGTCAGGAGTAAGCCTGGGGACTTCCTCGAGTGTGAAGGTGGTGTCTACGGACGCCTCCACCTCGGGATGGGGAGCGCTGCTCGAGGGCAGACCGTTCTTTGGCCTATGGTCAGAACGGGAAAAGCTTCTACACATAAACTGCCTGGAAATGATGGCAGTCGACAAAGCGCTCAGGCGCTTCTATCCCCAGATAGCAGGACACCACGTTCTAGTCCGTTCGGACAACATGGCGGTGGTAGCCTTTATAAATCACCAGGGAGGTGTCAGATCCCGAACCCTTCACAGGCTGACGGAACACCTCCTGGTCTGGGCCCAGCACAATTTACGCTCGCTGAAAGCAGCCCATGTTCCCGGCCACTTGAATTTGGGACCAGACAGACTGTCCAGGAACAATGTTCCAGCAGGAGAATGGTCTCTACATCCAAAGACAATTCAACTGCTGTGGAAGAAGTTCGGCAGAGCGGAAGTAGACCTGTTTGCGTCTCAAGAAAACGCTCACAGCCCGATATACTTCTCCAAGAGCAGGAACGCGCTGGCTCACGTATGGTCCCGCTGCCCGCTCTATGCTTTTCCCCCCATCACGCTCATACCTCAGGTAGTAGAGCGGATCAGGGAAACTGGATGCTCAGTGCTACTAGTAGCTCCGTTCTGGAAAAAACAGGTTTGGTTCCTAGTTCTGATGCAGCTAGCGAGCTCTGCCCCATGGCCAATACCTCTGAGGAGAGACCTCCTCACCCAAGCCAAGGGCTCGATCTGGCATCCTCGCCCGGAGCTTTGGGCCCTACATGTGTGGGCCATCAATGGGTACCCGCTCACCTCCCTACGGGAGTGCTAAACACGATCACGCAGGCTAGAGCTCCCTCTACGAGACGGCTCTATTCCGCGAAATGGTCTGTGTTTTCTAGCTGGTGCACAGCCCGTGGCGCGTCGCCCCAGGACTGTGGGGTGACGGACGTTCTTTCCTTCCTACAAGAGCTTCTGGAAAAGGGTAGAACCCCTTCCACGCTCAAGGTTTATGTGGCAGCTATAGCGGCGTTTGCTAAACCAACGCTAGGCCAGCCACTTGGGAAGAACGATCTGGTCATTCGCTTCCTAAAGGGAGCGAAGAGGTTAAATCCTCCCAGACCCCCTTCAGTTCCCATATGGGACCTTTCCACGGTCTTAGAGGCCATGAAAGGTGCCCCATTTGAGCCAATCCAATCTGTGGATATCAAACACTTGTCCTTCAAGACAGCGTTTCTTTTGGCTCTCGCTTCAGTAAAGTGTGTGGGGGACTTGCAAGTGCTTTCAGTGAGTGCGACATGTATGGAGTTTTGGCCGAATGACTCTATAGTCAGGCTCAAACCGAGACACGGGTATGTTCCTAAATCCCTTAACACACCATTCAGGTCCCAGGTCATTTCCCTGTCGGCCTTACCGGTCCCTGACGAGGAGAAGGACGCCAGTTTGCTCTGCCCGGTCAGGGCATTAAGAGCCTATGTGTCTCGCTCGTCTGTTTTCAGCTATTCGTTTCGTTCTACGGGAGCTCTAAAGGGCTAGCTGTAACGAAACAGAGCCTATCCAGGTGGATAGTTGATGCCATAGCGCTGGCTTACACCTCTAAGGGCCTGCAATGTCCGTTAGGTGTCAGAGCGCACTCCACAAGAGGCATGGCCTCATCGTGGGCTTGGTCTACTGGGATTTCTTTACATGATATCTGTATGGCGGCAGGCTGGGCCTCCCCGTCTACATTTATCAGGTTTTATAACCTGGAAGTTCCCGCCTTGCAAGCTAAGCTGCTTTCAGTCTAATAAGCCAGTACTATCTGCCCCGATATCGGCTCAGAATACTGGGAACTGCTCGAGCAATGCTCGCCGATCGATCATGCAGCCCTGTGGGCAATTGTAAGACCCATAATCTTCATCAGATCAGGCCGAAATTCGCCCTGACTGTGTGGAACACTATTATCTTAAAGCACCCTGGTGGGTTGCTACTTATTCAGGAATGATGCTTTTAGCCCCTCTTCCTGGACTCTCTGTGAGTCCCTGATGATCATGTACCATATGGACTCCGGGCACGTGCCCTTGGGACTTTGGTATTGGATCTCAGCACGCACGGCGTTTTACATTGTGTTCCCCAAGCGTAAGCTTACGCAGTACGAGAGAACCTCTCGTAAGAGAACGTACTCGGTTACTAACGTAACCTCGGTTCTCTCTAGAGAGGGAACGAGTACTACGTACCCTTGCCGTGCCTGCAGTTCGCTCTGGTTCGCTCCGGCGATGAAAAACCAGTGAACCAGCCTCTCGACGCTATATTTATAGCCCTAGGCCACGCCTATTTCGGCGGGACGTGATGCAATGGGCGCGAAGCATCCCCATTGGTCAAGGCGTCACGAGAGGGCCTTCTCGATAGGCTGCTGCAGTTGCCGCAGGGCAGCCAATAGGCGCGCAAGCTGCCTCGCCTATGCCTGCAAGCTGCTGCAACGCGTTTTGCATTATATAAAAATTAAGGATAATTTTTGGCTTCAGTATCTCGCGGAAAGAGACTTTCCCCCAAGCGTAAGCTTACGCAGTACTCATTCCCTCTCTAGAGAGAACCGAGGTTACGTTAGTAACCGAGTATGTTTTTCCTTTATTAAAGGGTTAACCTATATATTTATAAAACAAACAAAGATCAACAAACAGGCAAACAAATTTAAATAACAACCAGATCGTCAGGAGAGGGCCAGGCCAAAATAACAAACAAAACAGGGGCTTCCTAAAGTTTAAATCCCGCTAAATTACCTAACAAAAGAAATCAAAAAGACAGTTATCTTATCTCTCTCCCTGACTAGCGAGAAATAAACAGGAGAAAAGTTTAGGGATGGATAATCCAAATAAATTGGCGCCCGTCTCCCTACACAGTTTAATAATTTAAACTCACACAGTCTAAATGGTGGTTGTACTCAGACAACAGATTTCACAACAGATTATAAGTTTTCTTTTCAACAGCAGTTCACACAACAACATCTGGGATAGCTGGAGAGGGATTCCTGCTGATCACAGTTTCTTTGCTGCCAACAGAAAGCCACGCTCCTGCTAATTAGCATCAGCTGCGGACGATTTGGAGTGCTGCATGAGAGAAGTGCTGCGTTCCAGTCCAAAATTGTCATGCCCTTCACTCGCTAACTTCCCTCAGTCTCATTCACTCAGATGTACATCATTGCTTACGATGCATGATTGCCCACTACTAGCGGAAACTGCAATGGCTGAACTGCAACGTCCTAAGCCCTTGATCAATTGGAATCAGCTAAAGAGTTGATTTATTATTTACATTTTTTTCCCTTTTAAGAATTTGTTTAATGCAGCATCCAATATAATTAATATATCATGGAGTTGTTTGTTGTGGTGGTGATTAGACGAGATTTGTGGTGACGTCACAATCGTACTGCATTGTGGGACATATAGGTGCCTGAAGTGTACATATGAAGTAGACTCGCTCCCTCGGTCAAAATCGAGGGAACGAGGGTCTGTCCATATAAACTTCCCTCGTCCACTTCACGAAGTGGTATGCACTTCAAAATGGTGGCGGGGATTCCCCCGAGGGGAAGTGCTTAGGGAAGTTCGCAAGTGCTTGTCTAAAAGTGGACTGGAACGCAGCACAAGAGAGAGAGAGTGAGATAGAAGAAAGGAAGAAAACAATCACCAGCACAATATAAACACAAGACTACGTCACAGGACGTAACACTTGTTATTCACTCAGCACGTGCATTGTGTTAATATACCTCCTATTGGTTTAACTCTGTGTCAATGTAATGTGTTCAGGAAGCAAACAGTCTACGTTAATAATCACAGCCATTTGAAAATCGCAATTTCGGTTTAGAAACGATTAATCATGCAGTCCTACTTAAGCCCCTTAGTTTCTTTAATTTAAGAACTGATGAGTGTTAGGTGACTGCAATGTGATTTTTTGCATGTCCATGCCAACATTACTGTTGTACAACTGTATCTGTGTATCTACAGATCCTGAGTCACATGTTCTCTTCAGTCTTTGTGAATGAGGGTCTGGCTACGTTCCTGCAACCCCTTCCAGCTGGCCCCTCCCCTCGTGTCAAACCCTCATCCCTCCTCAGTTCTCTTCACTCCTCTCTTCATAGAGATGGAGCCAAAGCAGGCTGCTCTAAGGTTACTGCATATGTGATCACAGATACAATTGATTTCAACAATTTGCTACAATGAAGATATCACACTGACCCCTGGTTTCACAGACAAGGCTTAAGCTAGTCCTAGACTAAAATGCATGTTTGAGCTGTTTTAACTTAAAGTAACTTGCACAGACAAATATTAAAATCTTTTTTGTCTCAGAATGCACATTTTGTAATGTTTTTTTTTTTTTTTTTCTCTCTATGGCACATTTACTAAAGCTACTTAAATGCCCTAATTGAACTAAGGCCTAATCCTGGCTTAGTTTAAGCCCTCTCTGTGAAACCGGGCCTGAATGTTTATAAAACTAATTTTGCTTTTCAAGCCATTTTTAGAATCATAGCATAGGACCACTGCATCATCAATTCTAAAACCATTCTTTCTTTCTTTTTCTTAGGAACAAACACTCAGTTGCAGTAATTTCAAAGATGGGAAATCTTATATTTTACAAAGATCTGAAAATGTAAACTCTGTTGGCCTTTCTTCACTTTTTGTTCCACCCATCCTAAAAAGGAAATGGATAGAAGATGCTAAGGACTTTGAGCCACCCAGCAAACAGCTCAAAGAAGGTATGGGGTTTAAATCCATGAATTATTCAGCTGAAAAAAAAAGAAAAGAAAAAAGATTACTTTGAACAAAAAATTGTGAAGTAAAGAATTTTGTATTTGCCGCTAAGATCTCTGTGGCTGGTTGTACAAACCTTTTTTTTTTCTATTTTCCTCCATTTGCTTCATTCCCAGACAAGGCGAATTCAACCAAAACTCTCCCTACCTTTTCTCAGGAAAGGCAAGTTCCATCGCAGCTTTTGGACAGTGCAGACTTTGAATGTTCTCTCTGCATGAGGTAATAATAAATTCTGTCTTGAAAATAATTCTTAATTTTGTATACATCTAAAACCTCCTCACTTATTGCAGACTGTTTTATGAGCCTGTCACCACACCCTGTGGACATACTTTCTGCCTCAAGTGTTTGGAGCGCTGCTTGGACCACAACCCTAACTGTCCTCTGTGTAAGGAGAACCTCTCTGAGGTAAATATGAGGCCTATTTACACTTGTCACTTAATGTGTTTTTACTGATCAGATAGCTATCCAATTTGTTAAAATGGTTTAATTTTCACTTGGCCACATAATGTGTCTCCGTAAAGTTCACGTCACCATAAGCAACAGATATGTGCTGCAATTTGTTCATCATCAGCTTTTTTCAAGATCGAAAAGACTGCAAAAGGAGAGAGAGCTGCGCCAACGTTGGGGGAGAATATTTTAATGAAAATGACTGGGTTGAGTCTTCAGGATGTAATGCCGAATATTGAATTTCCTTTGCAGCAGTTTGCGCAACTGCTTGCAGAAGAAAGATGCTCAACTGTTCATCTCTGTTGGGCCATATCTGTGGAGATGCGTGTTGCGGTAGCGCAGTCCTATCTGGCTACTGGGAGCCGGTATTTTGGACCATTTTGGAGGGAGTAAATTTTACTTATATGGCTTCAACAACCAGATACATTTACACTTGTCCAGTTTAGTCTGAAATGCGTCTCAAACAACCTCCTGAATTGGTTTGAGCGATCGGATTTAAATCAGTCTCTAAAGTGTTTCAGAGGGCATTTACACCTGGTCTTTTCATGATCAGAGAAAACGCATGAACTCACCTGGTGTAAATAGGCCCATAAATCCTTAGTTGAAACTGAAAATCCCTATGTTGAAAATTGGTATTTATCATCTTTGGTGGACGTCCTAACATATCATCTAATATGACTCGAATACATAAAAAAACACGGCTGCCAGCAGTAAATCAGATTTCATCAGCTTATTACATTAAATCACCTTTAGAAAAATGTAGATATTCATACGTTTCATATAAAGCTGAAACGACACGTTGATGTAAAGTCAGCAATTGGCAAAAAAACAACAACAAAACTGTGAACATGCTGATATCACGAGCAACGATTTGGGGGTGGGGGAAATCTCTGCGATTTTTCTCATTAAAAATTTGATTTAAAATTCAAAAAAAAAAAAAAAAAAAAAGAGTAAAAAACACAAGGTTTGTTGTGCCTACTTGTAGGGCTGCACAATTTGTCCCCAAGAGTTTGTGCTTATATCAATATGACTTATAATTATTATGATGATTATTAGTAGTAGATAAAGATATTTAAAAAATAATTACACTATTTTATTATTAAAAATGTATAAAATATTTAAGAATAAATTAATTAATATAGTAATTAAAAGAATAATACAGAAAACTTGGTCCCACTTTATATTAAGTGGCGTTAAGTACTATGTACTTACATCAAAAAAATAAGTACAATGTACTTATTGTGTTCATGTTGTATTGTAAAACATTTTTGCTGCTATTGAGGTGTGATACGGGTAAGGTTAGGGACAGGTGAGGTGGATTGGGTAGGTTTAAGGTGTAAGGGAAGGGTCAACTGTGTAATTACAAATGTAATTACATAAATTAATTGCAGCTGTAATTACATGCAGGAATATTTAAAATGTAAGTACAATGTAAAAACATGTAGTTACACAATAAGTACATTGTATCAAATTATTAATTTCAATGTAAGCACATGTAAGTACATAGTACTTAAAGCCACTTAATATAAAGTGGGACCGAAAACTTTTATTTTATGGGAAAATAGCAGGCGACCTATAACTGTAAATCATTAGAAAGGAACACTTCAATACACTACACTAGAGAATCACATGGATTACACATTCCAGAAATCTCTAATATGGACAAAGGCATCCAGCTATCGCTGCAACTGAATAAAAATAATATAGAAATGCTTTGACTTATTAAATATGAAGACAGTAAACAGAACAAAGTATATTTATAATGCAATGCTAATCCACATAGCATTAATTACAGTATAGAATACGATAAAATAATATACTGTCTGCCTCATTCTGTGAGAACTTCTATTTAGGATCTGAAGTGACTTCTTATTTCTAACACTCGCCTGACGCTATGAAGTGATATGTATGTAAAATAACACATTAACTAATGTAATGGAGAATAAATGACATAAATTATATCCTTTGCTATAGTGTTGTCAAAGTACCGGTACTTCGGTACCAAGTCGGTACTGAAAATGTGACGATACCAGCAATTCTGTAGTACCGGGTATATTCGGTACCCACTAATAGGCAGATGCTTTAAGTCGCTTCCGTGTTTTTATCTAAGCGCGGGGCTTCAGACTAACTTTTTTACTTGGAGCACTGTCTGTAGCTGATATATACCTGTGTATATTAAACTGCAAAAAGACTATTTGAATATTAACCCTGTATGTTCTGCTTGTCTCTGTGTGAATGAATGGTGCAGACGCGCGGTTTCATTTACCTCACACACACACACACACACACACACACACACACACACACACACACACACTGAAGCACGAGTGACACTTGCGCTGTTTTCAGTCTCTGCTGCCTCACGATATGATGACATGATGAAATTCATCTCCAGAGCCACTCTGAGAGTCACTTCATGAGCATTTTACCATTTAATTTGAGAAAAAACTATTGTTATATCATACACACACAAGAAACTCAAAGGTCTTCACGGCAACCCGTCAAAATAAAAGTTCGGTTTAACTTGGAAAAATAGTTCCAACAGATTTTGCTGTGGTATCGAAATTGGTACCGAGAACCGTAAAATTGTAATGGTATCGGTACCGACTACTGGAATTTTGGTATCGTGACATCCCTACTCTACTAGATTAATCGCTTTCGTCTTCTGATGTAAATTCAAGGGTTATTCCTCACAGCGCATTCTCTTCCAAACTCAATGAAAAGCAAAGGAATCTGATGAAGCTTGATGCTTTGTTTATCGTGGTGTTGGGGGCCTTTACAGGTTCACATGGCTCACGTGGACAATTACCGTATGAATAGTCTGCACTTGCACGTGGGTGAGACCACATTACAGGTAATGATTTCAATGGTGGTTTTAATACTGATTACATAAACAGAGAATATTTTTAATATGATTTACGTCATTTAAAAGTATACACTTCAAGCTTTTTAAAGACATATCTCTCTGTCTGTGTGGAATGTATTCACTGAGTGTCAGTTCATTTTTGTGACGTGTTTCAGAAAGAAGTTAGCAGAGACTGAGACGGCAGAAAGCGCACCCTGTTTGTTTGTTTTCTTTTACATTTACATTTAGTCATTTAGCAGACGCCTTTTTCCAAAGCGACTTACAAATGAGGACTAAATTAAGCGAGTTATCGTGAAGAGGCAAAAACAACACAAGAAGTGCTCAAAATACAAAGCTCAGGCATTGCTCAGAGTAGCATAAGCCAGACAAGGGAGAATTAAAGGAAAAGGAACGATTTTATTTATTTTTTAGTGAGGTTAAGTGCTAACGGAAGAGATGAGTTTTCAGTTGTCTTTTGAATGTTGTCAGGAATTCTGCATTCCGGATGAGGGTGGGGAGATCATTCCACCAGCAAGGAACCGTGAATGAGAATGTTCTGGAGAGTGATTTTGTGGCTCTCTGTGATGGTACCATGAGCCTTCGCTCATTGACTGATCGTAGGCTTCTGGTAGGGATGTAGACTCGTAGGAGCGAGTGAAAGTAGGAGGGAGCTGAGCCTGTGGTAGATCTTTAAATGAGCGTCAAGTGCCTTGAACTTGATGCGAGCCGCGAGTGGTAGCCAGTGCAGAGAGATGAACAGAGGAGTGACGTGGGCCCGTTTGGGCTCTTTGAAGACAAGACGAGCTGCAGCATTCTGAATCATTTGTAGAGGTTTAGTTGCACATGATGGAAGTCCAGCCAGAAGAGCATTGCAGTAATCAAGCCTAAAAAATGATCAGGGCCTGGATGAGAAGTGGTGTTGCATGCTCAGTTAGGAAAGGCCTGATCTTCCTGATGTTGTGCAGTGCAAACCTGCATGATTGAGCTGTCTTTGTAATTTGGTCTGTGAAGGTCAGCTGGTCATCAAATTTTAGTGAAGTCGTGCTGTAGAGACTGATTGACAGGGAGGACGAGAAGCTCAGTCTTTGCTGAAATGTCCGCCAGACAGCTTGATATATGTGCAGCTACTGTGGGATCATCTGGTTGAAATGAGAGGAAGAGCTGTGTATCATCAGCATAGCAATGGTAAGAGAAACCATGTGCCTGTATGATGTGTCCCAGTGATGTGGTGTAAATGGTGAAGAGGAGGGGTCCAAGAACTGAACCCTGAGGAACTCCTGTGGTCAGTTGATGTGCTTTGGATGCCTCGCTTCTCCATGCGACCCTGAAGGATCTACCTGTGAGATAGGATTCAAACCAGTGGAGAGGAGTACCTGTGATGCCCAGTGATGAGAGGGTGGACATAAGGATCTGATGATTCACAGTGTCGAAGGCAGCAGACAGATCCAGGAGAATAAGAACTGATGATTTGGATGGCAGCTTTTGCATTCCGTAGGGCTTCTCTGGCTTTTTCTGAACTCATTTTCAATGTCAAGCTCTTCCCTATCAGGAACATGTTAGAATGTCATCTGAACCGGTTGTTTTGTAAACATCATGTACACCATTTAACAAACATGATCTGAACATGGATCATTGCATCATGTATTTTCCTCTCATCTCTGTCTAAAGTAGTGTTTATGGTAAATGGTAAATGGACTGCATTTATATAGCGCCCATATTCTCATATTCACCCATTCACTCACTCACTCAGCCATGCAAGGCGCCATCCGCCATCCAAGTCAAGTCAAGTCATCTTCATTTATATAGCGCTTTTAACAATGTAGATTGTTTTAAAGCAGCTTTACAGAGATAAACGTATAATTTATGGTAACAGAGATTATTTTGGCTTTATAGCGGTTCTTTAGTAAAGTTATTTTCCAGCTAAGGTTAGTTTTGATTGATTCGCTTCCGTCGCAACAATCATTTGTTATTAAATTAGGGGCCGCTAAGACGACACAATTCTCTCTACACAGACTTTAAACGCGGACCTGTGAGAAACGCTGATGGCGTTCACATGTGCATTAAGAATTGGTTCTATAGTTATGTGCGTTTGAATATATGTGCGCAGGTTTGGAATTTCCTACAAACCAAGCCTAAACAAAGTACTGGTGTTTCCTTATAATTTTTGATACAGAATTTTATTTTATTTTATCAATTCGGGGTAGATACGCGAATTGAGTTTCCCGAAAACGCTTTATCTGTAGAGTGGTAAAGGGATCCTCCATAGGGAGAGACTAGTTGGCACTTCAGCACTGCATTGTCATCGGGTCCAGGCGAAGGTCCTTCATCAGATCTGGATACGGCCTGGATTCGGTAGGCTGCAGGAAAACCTCGGGATAAACAAAGACACTAAAATTAGCGTAGATGCCATTATTCTTATGATGTAACGAGTACATCAGGATTTATGGGAAGTGTTCCCGGTTCCAGCTGACCTAATCTATGCAGCCTAACATTGAATTATATAAGTCTATAATGTATTATGTGAATGCTAGGTCAAAGAGATGTGTTTTTAGTCTAGCTTTGAACTGACAGAGTGTGTCTGCTTCCCGGACAATGGTAGGAAGGCTGTTCCAAAGTTTTGGTGCTAAATAGGAGAAGGATCTACCGCCAGCAGTCGATTTTGATATTCTAGGTATTATTAACTGGCCGGAATTTTGAGATCACAATAGACGTGAAGGACTATAGTGCGTTAAGAGCTCGCTCAAGTAATGCGGAGCTGAACCATTTAGTGCTTTGTACGTGATCAGCAATATTTTAAAATTGATGCGATGTTTAATAGGGAGCCAGTGCAGTTTTGACAGAACCGGGCTAATATGATCATACTTCCTGGTTCTGGTAAGAACTCGAGCTGCTGCGTTTTGAACTAGCTGTAGTTTGTTTATTAAGCGTGCAGGGCAACCACCCAGTAGAGCATTACAATAATCTAGCCTTGAGGTCATGAACGCATGAACTAATTGTTCCGCATTTGTCAATGAGAGCATATGACGTAATTTAGATATATTTTTAAGATGGAAAAATGCAGTTTTACAGATACTGGACACGTGACTTTCAAATGAAAGATTGGTATCAAAGAGCACACCCAGGTTCCTAACCGACGACGAAGACTTAACAGAGCAGCCATCAAGTGTTAGACAGTTTTCTAGGTTATTACGTGAGGAAGTTTTTTGTCCAATAATTAGAAACTCTGTTTTTTCAGAATTTAGAAGTAGGAAATTACGAGTCATCCAATTTTTTATATCCGCTATGCATTCCGTTAATTTTGTGAATTGGTAAGTTTCGTTAGGTTTTGAAGAAATATAGAGCTGAGTATCGTCGGCATAACAGTGAAAGCTAATGCCATGTTTCCTAATGATATCTCCTAATGGTAGCATGTACAGAGTGAACAGCAGCGGTCCTAGTACTGAGCCTTGTGGTACGCCATACTGAACTTGTGATCGATGAGACATCTCTTCATTTACTGCTACAAACTGATAACGGTCAGATAAGTATGATTTAAACCATGCTAGTGCAATTCCACTAATGCCAACATAATTTTCGAGTCTATTTAAAAGAATGTTGTGGTCGATAGTATCAAATGCAGCACTAAGATCGAGTAACACTAATAGAGAGACACAACCACGATCGGATGATAAGAGCAAATCATTTGTGACTCTAACGAGAGCAGTCTCAGTACTATGGTATGGTCTAAATCCTGACTGAAAATCCTCGCAGATATCATTTCTTTCAAGAAAGGAACACAATTGTGAAGATACTGCTTTTTCTAATATCTTTGACAGAAAAGGTAGTTTCGAGATCGGCCTGTAATTGACTAATTCTGTAGGATCAAGTTGCGTTTTTTTTAACAAGCGGTTTAATCATAGCCAGCTTAAAGGTTTTTGGTACGTATCCTAGAGACAAAGATGAATTAATGATATTAAGAAGAGGATCTATGACCTCTGGAAGTATTTCTTTCAGTAGCTTAGTCGGTATAGGGTCTAACATATATGTTGTAGATTTAGATGATTTAACGAGTTTAGTAAATTCTTCCTCTCCTATAGCAACGAACGAATCAAATTTTTCCTCCGGGAGACTACAATGCACTGCCTGATGCGATACTGTAGTAGACGGTTGCATAGTTATAATTTTCTCCCTGATATTATCAATCTTATAAGTGAAGAAGTTCATAAAGTCATTACTGCTGTGTTGCTTGGAAACTTCGGTGCTTGAAGCTTTCTTTTTCGTTAGTTTAGCCACCGTTTCAAATAAATACCTAGGATTATTTTTATTTTCTTCTAATAGGTTTGAAAAATAAGCAGATCTAGCAGCTTTTAAGGCCTCTCTGTAAGCAATCGAGCTCTCTTTCCATGAAATGCGAAATACCTCTAGTTTTGTTTTCTTCCAGTTGCGCTCCATTTTTCTGGCTGCTCTCTTAAGAGCCTAAGTTTGCTCGTTGTACCACGGCGTTGGACTATTTTCTTTAATCTTCTTTAAGCGCAACGGAGCAACTGTGTCTAAAGTGCTGGAAAAGAGAGAGTTAAAAGTTTCTGTTGCAATATCGAGTTCTTCTAAGCTATCTGGGATGCTGAGATGGTGAAACTGATTAGGAAGATTATTAATAAAGCAATCTTTAGTGGCAGAAGTGATAGGTCTAACATATTTGAAACACGGAGTCGGCTTTGCAGCCTTGGCTAAATGAAGTTTACACGAGACTAGATAATGATCTGAGATGTCATCGCTCTGCTGCAGAATTTCAACGGCATCAACATCTATTCCATGTGATAATATTAGATCTAGAGTATGATTACGACGATGAGTAGGTCCTGACACGTGTTGTCTAACTCCAGTTGAGTTTACAATGTCTTTAAATGCCAATCCCAATGCATCTTTTTCATTATCGATGTGTATATTAAAATCACCAACAATTAGTACTCTATCTGCAGTCAATATTAATTCTGATAGAAAGTCCGCAAATTCTTTGATAAAATCTTTATGGTGCCCTGGTGGCCTGTATACAGTAGCCAGCACAAATCTCAAACGTGATTTATCATTTATACTATATATTTTTACATTAAGTACTAACACTTCAAAAGAATTATATTTAAAACTTGATTTCTTAGTGGTTTTGAAAATATTACTATAGATTACAGCAACTCCTCCCCCTTTGCGTTTCAGACGAGGCTCATGTTTATAACAGTAATCTTGCGGGGTGGACTCATTTAAAGTAATGTAATCGTTTGGTTTTAGCCAGGTTTCTGTCAAACACAGCACATCTAGGTTATTATCTGAAATCATATCATTAACAATGAGTGCTTTTGAAGTAAGCGATCGAATATTCAGCAACCCAAGCTTTAGCATTTGCTCATCTGTATTATAGCTGTTTTTTATTTGTTGAACATCAATTAAATTTTTAACCTTAGATGGGTTTAAAGGGATACTCCACTTTTTTCGGAAATATGCTCATTTTACAACTCCCCCAGAGTTAAACAGTTGAGTTTTACCGTTTTAGAATCCATTCAGCCGAACTCCGGTTCTGACGGTACCACTTTTAGCATAGCTTAGCATAGATCATTGATTCTGATGAGTCCAGTAGCATTTCTTTCAAAATGACCAAAGAGTTTCAATATTTTTCCTATTTAAAACTTGACTCTTCTGTAGTTAAACCGTGTACTAAGATTGACTGAAAATTAAAAGTTGCGATTTTCTAAGCCTATATGGCTAGGAACTACTCTCATTCCGGCATAATAATCAAGGAACTGTGCGGCCGTACCATGGTTGCAACAGGCGTAATGATATGACGCAGCGCCTGAAAATAGTTCTAATAGGTTAGACAAACTTAGTCCCGGTCATGTTGGAAGAAGTTACCGAGCTGGGGACTATTTTCAGGCGCTGCGTCATATCACTACGCCTGCTGCACCTATGGTACGGCCGCACAGTTCCTTGATTATTACGCCGGAATGAGAGTAGTTCCTAGCCATATAGGCTTAGAAAATCGCAACTTTTCATTTTCTGTCGATCTTAGTACACGGTTTAACTACAGAAGAGTCAAGTTTTAAATAGGAAAAATATTGAAACTCTTTGGTCATTTTGAAAGAAATGCTACTGGACTCATCAGAATCAATGATCTATGCTAAGCTATGCTAAAAGTGGTACCGTCAGAACCGGAGTTCGGCTGAATGGATTCTAAAACGGTAAAACTCAACTGTTTAACTCTGGGGGAGTTGTAAAATGAGCATATTTCCGAAAAAAGTGGAGTATCCCTTTAAACGTTTTTTGGATTTCCAAATTCGGGGAACAGACACAGTCTCTATATGATGATGATAGGTGTCTCTAGGTGAAAGAGGCTCTATGTGATAGGATTTATCTGACCTTGGTGACGCGAGGCCGCTAGCAGACAGTCGGTTTAGCCAGTCTGTCTGCTTCCTGACCTGAGGCCCAGATTGTCATGTTTGAGCTCTAAGACTATGTGCCATATTACTAGAGAGAAGAGCAGCACCATCCCAGGAGGGATGAATACCATCTCTTTTCAACAGGTCAGGTTTGCCCCAAAAACTTTTCCAATTGTCTATAAATTCTATATTATGTTGCGGACACCACTTAGACAGCCAACCATTAAGCGAACACAATCTACTAACTATCTCATCACTCCTGCGAACAGGAAGTTACTGTAACAGCAAATTACAGTGCTTGACATCGTACTTGCGAGTTCACACACCTCTTTAATATTAATTTTGGTGATCTCCGACTGGCGGAGTCGAACATCATTAGTGCCGACGTGAATAATGATCTTAGAGAATTTACGATTAGCATTAGCCAGCACTTTTAAATTTGCTTTGATGTCAGGCGCTCTGGCTCCCGGCAAACATGTGACTATGGTGGCTGGTGTCTCTATTTTCACGTTCCGTGTAATAGAATCGCCAATAACTAGGGCACAATCATTCTCAGTGGGTGTTTCACTGAGCGGGGCAAATCGATTTGTTATGGTAATCAGAACGGAAGAGTGTTTTTTTGATCCGCGACTAGAGTCATCCTTCACTGTCACCCATTTGCCCGGCTGCGCAGGCACTAATTCAGCTGGAACCGCATCATATAAAGAGTTCACTATGTTAGGCGCATCCAAAATAGTATCTGAAGCTCTAGCACTCTTACTATCCTCAATTAAAGTTTGGATGCGTGTTTCTAGTTCTGAGCTTTTATGAACTCAAAGGCATGAGCGCGCGAGAGAAATATAAATAAATAAAAAAAGCTGAGCGCACGGGTGGCGCGTTAACAGGCTAGCGAATTACTAGCGTGTTGTGCTAGTAGTAACGGAAGCTAGCGATGTCAGGTTAATCTGAGATGTTGGGTAAGCTGTATTTAGTAGTAGTATAAACAACTAGAAATTGTAGTAAATGATGGTTCAAAACAAGGAAATACGAGGCTAAGACGGAGCTTACAGCACCGAAGCAAACACACTCACAGCAGGCAGCGAGGCAGACAGGAGCAATCGTTCAGACAGCAGCACACATCCAGCTCGTCGGGAGCAGCTGGGGTTAGGTGTCTTGCTCATGGACACCTCGACACTTGGTCAGGTGGAACCGGGGATTGAACCACCAACCTTCCGGTTTGTAGACAACCTACATGAACCACTGAACCACTGCCACCCCCAAAAAAGCACAGCAACCGCTGCTGTTCCATAAGTGTCACCTACTGTCAGAGAATGAATTTGCATTTTCATTTAGTCCATCTGCTGTTTTTGTTTTGTGCAGGTGTCTTATGTAGCATAATTTCACAAATCTAAAATCAGACCATTCTGTTTTTTATTTAAATCTTGTAATTATACAATCTAATCAAAAACAACTGTTCATGCTACATGTGTGTAGCATCGGTGTTTGGATTATGATTAAAATGCAGTGGTTTCCTCTAATTTCAAATGGCTACAGATATTTTTAAAGACCAGTTTGACATGTTATAGAAAAAATAAACAACAAATAAATTAGCTTAAAAAATAAATAAAAATTGGCAACCGGTGTTGGAATCTGCCCATTTGCTTGTAAAAAAACAGAATTGGCCATGAAAAATCATGATCGGTGCATCTCTGCTCTGGAGCGTGTAAAGCTTAATCTGTTTAAAAGGTTTATATATTAAAGCTTGAATTTATATTAATTTTGATATCAATTGTCAATTAATATAGTAATCATATGAATATATGAATTCTACAATCATAATTCATATATAATACAAATACAATAAATCATTAGCACCAAAAGAGGGGAAATTGTAATCCATTTTTAAAGAAATATGTGATCTCTGATTATAAATTTTAAACATTACCTTAATGTTTTCTAATGAAATTAAAGACATATTTGTGAAGTTTCCAGACATGACTGAATATATTGCTGTCCAATTAAATACTGTCATGGTCCTGGTTGCAGCAGAGATGAAACTGAATCTTAGTGCAGCAGTGTTTATTAATGATGAACTCAAACTAACAGTAACTCAGGATTAAAAAAACAAGGGACAGAACAACCAGGAACTAGGAAAAGTTACACATAGACGACGACAGACCCTGAACAGGACTAAACATGGGGCTTAAATACACAGCAAAAAGGAGAGGGTAAATTAACTAGACACACCTGAACAGAACTAAATCAATTAGTAACCATGAAAACAAACTGTCAGGGGACAGATTAGAAGATTAACAAAGAAATACAAACATAAACAGAACGGGAAAAGAGATCAAAAACAGAACTCTAAGGCCTTGTCCGCACGAAGACACGTTTAGCTGTATACGTAAAAATGTTGTAACGCATCGGCGTTTCGCCAAGATGTATCCGGCATTTTGGAAGCCTGAAACCACTATTTTTTTTAACCGGGCCCTAGAGTGGATAAATCTGAAAATGATACCCTTGCGTTTTCGTGTGTACAGCCAATCCGTATATTTTGTGAAATGATGATGTCCACCCCACTTGTTGACCCTAGAATTTCCCCAGTGTGGGATAAATAAAGGTTTCTTCTTCTTCTTCTTCTAGTCAGACACCGCTACGTCATGTAACAGTAACAACAACTGCGGACTACATGCTTGTGTTCGTGCTGCAGAAGCTACTGAGCCTCTTTTATTTATTTATTTATTATTTACTTGAATGTATTTGTATTTTATTTCTTTATTTTTACTACTTTATTTATATTTTCTTTCTTATGCTATGATGCTTGTCTGTTGTCTGATTAAGACATTTCATATTTTTTACCAGGCCATTTATGGTTGTTTACTTTGTTCAATAAAGTTCTTGATAAAATAAAAAATAAGCTACTGAGCCTATTGTTATTGTATACAGCGCGCAAGGTTTATGCGCATGCTCCAAGTCTTCTCCATTTTTAGTGCATCTCTGTGGCAGAATTACAGCTCCACATACTGGTTTGGCATGGATACTACATCGTTTTGAGTCACAACGCTGTGTTTACAGATTTTTTTTTTTTTTTAGAACGATGGGAAAAAAAATACGGAAAGGGTAGGCTCTGCCTTCGTGTGGAAGGGGCCTAAATATGAACAAATAAACTCAAAACATGACAAATACATGATGCATAAAATAATACTTCCATTAAGAGATTACAGTCTGATATTATATTAGAAATGCATGGCAGTTTTATTACTGTATGGTCTGCATGAGCCATTGGTGCTTCGACCTAGATAATTGTGGTTATCACACACTTATGAATAATGAAGTTGTTTTAACATATAATAATTTTACTATACAGCCCTGATCTGTATGAACAACATTTTATTCTCTCCTCAATGAAATGTTCTCACCCATGTCAGCATAAATGTATCATTGTTTTGCTTTAGTTTTCTTATTCATTATGTTGTTTCTGAAACTCAGTCAGTTTAGTGAAGATTAGTCATTGAGGAGATACTTTCTTATCTAAAGTGCACATATCTTTCTTTTCTGCAGTATCTGGCCACTAGAGCGGACAACATAACTCTTCTAATTGAAGAAGTATTGCAGCGCTACTTTTGTGACGAGTTAGCAGAAAGGCGGAAAGTACATGAAGAAGAGATGAAAGAACTGTCAAAGTAAGTTGGCTTTGGATATAGTGGTTCCCTTTCATGGTCACTACAAGTTACGTCAGTGACGACGAATGGGGTTTCGCTTAGAAAGCCTGTCATCTTCGAGTATATAAAACGAGCCAATGGCAATGAAATGCCAGGGCCGCTCCTTCCCCCGGTGGAGGGCCGGGGGAGAATCCTTGGTTTCCCGAATCCCGCTGCTCGTCCCACGACGGGCAGCACCATATTTTGTTTAAAGAAAGAACTGACACACCCATCTATGAGCACACAGAGTTCTCGGATGAAAGTGCACGCCGCTCACGAGCCTCGCCACTCTGGTCCCCCTCTGTCGCCAGACCCCTGCCAGAGCATGCCCCCGTGGGACGCTAGTCCTCCCCTGGCCTCCTCTGGCAGGACGCGGCTAATGACCGTGCCCCCGCACCGGGCCGCTATGCCAACCACGCCTGGGCCGGTCATTCCGCCTCGCTGCACCACCGAGGGTACGTCTGTGGTCCGCATGACCCCGCTGGTACAGTTCTTGGGAGCCTGGTTAGAGCTTCCCAGACTGTCCCGCTGGGTCGCGAGGACCATCAGGCTCAGCTACGCGATTCAGTTCGCGCGGTCTCCTCCCCGCTTCAGGGGAGTCCGCTTCACTATGGTCGGTGGCAATGCCCCTGTCATGAGGTGAGGGTCAATTACAAACAAAATTCAAAGGGTGAATTACAAACAGACATCATGTTCCTATCAAAGATGATACAATGTGATGACAAGATGGCGGGCGGCGGCTTGGCAGGAGCCGCAGGTGTGCTCGCCAAACTTTTATGTCTGTTTTCATCCTCACCGTCTAAAGTGGCTGCAAAATGCTATGATCGTAACCATACTACAAAAAACAAGTACCGGTATGTACCGAGGACTGAGGACTTAATACAGCGATCCGCCTTTTTGGTCTATATTATAGTGTTGTTGATCCTTTCTGTCCGCGGCTGTGGGATCAATCAGTTGATCTCACGAGACACCGCACTACCACCAACACAACCTGTTATACACAATGAATGGAGCCGATTCACCCTCTACACGGAAATACTACGGGATTGGAAGAGCAACAGCGCCATGTGAGCAAACCAACACTGCGAGTGATAGATCTAAAGTTCCATGCTCTTACAGAAAGCTGCTCACGTACCTGTTCGCTACACTTCTCCTTGCTGGCGATGTCCAGCTGAACCCAGGACCCGTCGCGGTGCAAGATCTACCCCCGGCGAGCATGCTCGTAACTCCAGGTAATGCCGACCAACAGAGACACTCACATGGAAACCCGGCGGTTACAAAACACTTCAACATCGGCCTCTTCCAAACTGTTCAGCACTCCAAAATTATTTGGGACCCACGCGCAAAGCCGAGGGGCCTCATCGGAGGTCACCTTAACATTCGTAGCATAAGAGCAAAAACGGAACAACTAGAAAAACTTTTTACCGACTCAAATTTGGACTTTCTCTGTCTGTCTAAAACATGGTTTTTCAAATCGTCACCCGTAGCCTCGTTCACAATGCCTGGCTACAAGGTTTTCAGAAAGGACAGAAACAAGGGAAGAGGCGGTGGGCTACTTATGTATGTGAGAGATAACATTAGATGTGAACAAATTGATCTAACATGTGTAAATGAACTTAAATGTATTGCCATTACTATTACTCTCTCTCAGCAGATGTCATTTAATGTGATTGGCGTGTATAGACCACCGTCATATGATGTCACGTTTTATGAAAATTTTAAGAACCTGCTTAAATTATTGGACACAAAGAAAGAATGTATAGTTCTGGGCGATTTTAATTTAAATTTGGCTGAAAAAGCAACTAGAAAAAAGTTAAAAGCACTTACAGACAAGTTTGAACTGACTCAATTAATAGATGGATCCACACGAATAACAAACGTCTCAAAAACACAAATTGATCTCATTTTTAGTAACAAACCAGAGAGAATTATAAAATCTTATAATCTTCTCACTGGTTTGTCAGATCATAACATGACTCTTATTGCAAGGAAATTAACAAAAAAAAAGGATTATTTACCAACGAGAGATAATCAAAAACTCCTATGAAATAGGGAAACATGACATGAATGCATTTAAGGAAGAACTAAGTCAAACTGATTGGAGAGATGTTTTACTCACAGATGATATAGATGCCTCCTGTGAGTCCTTCATTGGTACAATAAATAGACTTAAAGAAAAATATACAAAAACTTTTAAAAATAGACGGAGTAAGGGCAACCTACCATGGTTTAATGACCATTTGTGGGACCTGATGAAAAAAACGTGTCTTTGCCTTGAAAGTAGCACTGAAGTCTAAATTAATTACTGACAGACAAATTTTTACAAACCTTCGTAATAAAGTAGTCAATGAACTAAGGAAAGCAAAGGCAAAGTTCTTTATGGATATTATTAAAGACGGAAAAGGAAATAGTAAATTGATATGGAGCAACATAAATAAACTAACAAAGAAAGACAACAAGCACAATCAGGGAAATGGACATGAGCTGAAAATTAATGGAATTTTAAATAATGATCCCAGTGAAATAGCTTCTGCATTTAATACTTATTTTACCACATCAGTGCAGAATTTATCTGACACTTTTGGTGCAAGAATTAAAAATATAGCAACACCAGATTATAATAAGACCATTTTTAAGATAACTGAAGTTCCTGAAAATAAAATTTGTAAGACACTAAGCACTTTAAAGTTCTCAAAGGCGAAAGATACATTCAAGTGGGATTCAACATTTCTAAAGAACAATGTTCACTCCCTCAGCACCCCCATTACACACCTAGTTAATTTATCGATAAAGCAATCAATTTTTCCAACTGCCTGGAAAAATGCAGTGTTAGTTCCGATTTTCAAGGCAGGGGAACCTACTGATGTAGCTAACTATAGACCCATCAGCATTTTGCCGGTGGCATCAAAGATTGCAGAAAAAGTGGTAACTGAGCAGTTAACCGACTTTCTAAATTCTGGACAAACACTTCATCCAATGCAATTTGGTTTTAGGAAAAAATACTCGACTGAAATGGCTACCTGCTATTCTGTTGAAAAAATCAAATCAAAACTAGACAGTGGGAGTGCTGTAGGAGCTGTTTTTCTGGATTTAAAAAAAGCTTTCGATACAGTAAATCATAATGTTATTCTCTCTAAGTTGTCAAACTTTAATTTTTCTGACGATGCTATGAAATGGATGGAGTCGTATCTCACCATGAGAAGACAAAGCACCAGAGTTGGGAATAAAATGTCATCATTCAGTAACTGTTCTGTTGGCGTCCCGCAAGGCTCAGTCTTAGGCCCTTTGTTATTCAGTCTATATGTTAACGACCTACCACTAGCATGTCCTGAAGTTGACACCCAAATGTATGCAGATGACACGGTCATTCTGGCACATGGAAGATACAGATATGAAGTGGCAACCAAATTAACAGCAGCAATGGCAAAAATTGCCACCTGGCTCTCTGAGTCTTGCATGACACTAAACGTCAGTAAAACTGCGAGTATGTATTTTTATATAAGGAAAAATGAAAATCAGCCAGATGTTGTTGTAAATGGGGAAAAAATCCAGATTGTGTCACACTTTAAATATCTGGGAGTTACTCTTGATTCACAGTTGTCTTTTAAGAAACTTATGAAGCAGGTTTGTAATACTGTTAAATTTAATTTAAGAAATTTTAGACACATTCGTAATCAGTTACCTCTAGATGCTGCCAAATTGTATATGCACTCAATGATTTTCTCACGTTTTACATACTGCATCACAAGTTGGTCACAAACCGGAAAAACAATACTTGCTCCACTACAAACGCTATATAAACAAACTCTCAAAGTATTAGATAAAAAGCCATCAGGTTATCACTACTGCAATATCATTCAAAAGCACAAACTCTTGACTTTTGAAAATTTTATGCGCTTTGCCAATGTTTGTTTAGTGTACAGAGTAATTAATAATCTGGCTGCGCCCCCATTAGAGGAGTTCATATTATTGCTCTCAGATAGTCAGAGAACAACCAGGGCGACCAGTAGAGGTCACTGTGCCGTACAGCGCAGACGTACTGAGTTTGGCAGATCAGCCTTCTCTATCAGAGCCTCTAAGTACTGGAACTCAGTCCCAAATGAGATTAGAGACATCAGTACATTTACTTGTTTTAAATATAAAATAAAATTATGCCTAAAATCTATACAATCATGTACCCATTAATCATAAACTCAGAAAACTCATTTTTTGTCGTATCCTAACATTGTATTGTTGTGTCTATTAATATTGCACTTTATTTTGTTCTGTTGTGTTTTTTTACTGTGTTTTTAAGAATGTGAAACTTTGTTGTCTGAAAGGCTACTTGCGTGATGACGTTTTATGGTATATTTATATGTGTTTGTTGGATTAATTGTATGCTACTTCTTCCTGCCCAGGGACTACAGATGAAATTTAGCTTGTAGCTAATTCTGGTATGGCTGAGTGCCATGCACTGTCCCTGTTAAATAAACAAATAAAATAAAAATAAATAATTAAATAAATGACAGCGGAGGTCGCCACCCTACTGGCGAAGGGTGCGATCAAGACTGTCCTTCCAGCCGAAATGAAGTCCAACTTCTACAGCCCCTACTTCATTGTACCAAAGAAATCCGGTGGGTTACGACCGATCCTGGACTTGCGCGTCTTGTCTTGAACCGCTCCCTTCACGGGATGCCGTTCAGATGCTCATGGCCAAACGCATTTTTGAATGCCTGCGGGCGCAGGATTGGTTTGCAGCGATCAACCTGAAGGACGCCTACTTCCATGTCTCCATTCTTCCTCGACACAGACCGTTCCTACGGTTTGCTTTCGAGGGGCAGGCATACCAGTACGCGGTTCTCCCTTTCGGGCTAGCCCTGTCTCCTCGCATCTTCACGAAGGTCGTCGAGACAGCCCTTGTTCCTCTACGGGAACACGGGGTTTGCATCCTGAACTATCTCGACGACTGGCTGATCCTAGCGGTTTGCGAACACAGGGACCTAGTGCTCCGGCACCTAGCTCGTCTGGGCCTTCGAGTCAACTGGGAGAAGAGCAAACTCTGCCCCATGCAGAGTATCTCTTTCTTGGTATGGAAATCGACTCGGTCGCCATGTGCGCACAGCTTACGAGCGAGCATGCGCAGTCACTGCTGACTTGCCTTCGTCAATTCGAGGGCAAGAGTGCGGTTCCACTGAAACTATTTAAGAGGCTTCTGGGGCATATGGCATCCGCAGCCGCAGTAACGCCGCTCAGATTGCTTCATATGAGACCGCTTCAGCTTTGGCTTCGTGATCGAGTCCCGAGGTTGACATGGCAACACGGCACACTCCGAGTCCCAGTGACTCCGACCTGCCGTCAGACCTTCCCCCCGTGGACGAACCCCAGTTTTCTACGGGCCGGAGTGCCCTTAGAATGAGTTTCCAGGCATGTTGTTGTATCGACAGATGCCTCCACCACGGGATGGGGCGTCATGTGCAATGGACATGCTGCCGCGGGCTCCTGGACAGGACCCCAGTGCCTTTGGAATGTCAATTGCCTCGAGTTGCTGGCTGTACGTCTCGCCCTGCACCGCTTCCGTGCGTTGCTCAGGGGTCAGCACGTACTAGTCCAATCAGACAATACTGCGACAGTAGCGTACATCAACCGACAAGGTGGTCTGCACTCCCACCGTATGTCGCAACTCGCCCGCCACCTCCTCATATGGAGTCAGAAGCATCTGAGGTCGCTTCGAGCCATTTATATCCCGGGAGACCTGAACCATGTGGCCGACGAGCTGTCTCGGCTTCGGCCTCTCCCTGGGGAATGGAGACTCCATCCCCAGACGGTTCAGCTGATTTGGGATCAGTTCGGGGACGCACAGATAGATCTGTTTGCCTCCCACGACTCCCATTGCGACCTGTTTTATTCTCTGACCGAGGGCATGCTCGTCACAGATGCACTGGCGCACAGCTGGCCGCGGGGCCTCCGCAAGTATGCGTTTCCCCCAGTGAGCCTTCTTGCGCAGACCTTGCGCAAGATCAGGGAGGACAAGGAGCAGGTCATTTTGGTTGCCCCGTATTGGCACAACCAGACCTGGTTCCCCGAACTAGTACTCCTCACGACAGCACCTCCCTGGCCAATTCCCCTGAGGAAGGACCTTCTTTCTCAGGGTCGGGGCATCCTATGGCACCTGAGGCAGGTTTGAGTACCCTACCACCAGCGGTGGTGGCTACCATCACTTCCGCTAGAGCATCGTCCACGAGACATGCCTATGTGTTGAAGTGGAACCTCTTCATTAAATGGTGTTCTTTTAAACAACAAGACCCAACGAAATGCCTGATCAGTGTCGTGCTTTCCTTCCTGCAAGTAGGTTCCCACCACTCCCTTTCGAGACCAGGTGGTGAACCTGCAAGCGCTGCCATCGGAGGAGGCAGACCCTCGCTAACAGACATCTGCAGAGCTGCAGGCTGGGCAACACCTAACACATTCGCGAGATTCTACAATCTCCGAGTGGAGCCAGTTTCTTCTCATGTACTCGCTTCAACCAGCCAGTACTAGATTCTGCTCAGGTGTCTTCGCTTGCTCGCCATTCCTCTCCACGGATGGGATACGTGCGATATATTCCTCAGGTGAGCCTGATAAGTCCCTGAGTTCCTCCAGCACTGTTGACGTCAATGCCAGAGTTATGCCACCGGCAGCTTTAGCGCTTGGCTAGGTGCCTCCATGTGCATGGTTCCCCCTCTGGTCGACCCCCGCATGTGTATTTCCACTGTAAGCCTCTCTGAGCATGTGTCTTTCCCTCGGCAAGCCACCTTGCCACCCCTGGGGTTGAAATATTCCACCTGTGGCCGGACATCCCAGTGATACTCCATATGAAGCCCCTCGGGGTCATATGTGTATTCCAAGTCCCCCCCTTCGGCGTTGGGCATGATTGCATATTTCCACTGAGATATGCTTCCCAGTGTACCTTGGTATTCCTGTGTTAAGTAGGAGTCCTTCGTCCATGCCAGTCTCAGGACAGTGAGCTCAGACTTACGCAGGGCACTGGAAGACAGCCGAGGTGGCGTGATTAGACTGGGAACCCCATTCGTCGTCACTGACATAACTCGTAGTGACCACGAAAGGGAATGTCTCGGTTACGTATGTAACCCTTGTTCCCTGAGTAGGGAACGAAGACGTTACGTCTCCCTGCCACTTCCGCTGCACCGCTAGAACGCTTGAGTTCAGTCTCAGCTCCTCAGCGAAGACATATCTGCATGTTGCCGGCGTACTTCCTTATATACGCTATGCAAATTCCGCAGACCCATGGCATTTCATTGCCATTGGCTCGTTTTATATACTCAAAGATGACAGGCTTTCTAAGCGAAACCCCATTCGTCGTCACTGACGTAATGTCTCCGTACATACGTAACCAAGACGTTTTCCTAACACTTTTACGACCTTTGCTGTAATGTCTACACACACTCACACGCATACACACCTAGGTTTTGACCACCTTTCAAAGGCTGTTATCTTTGTTATACCCTGAACAATTAATGATTCATCACATAGATATTTGTTATATATATTACAATTGTTTTCCATTGCTTGCCAGGACATTGGTATCGTCTCATGTGTTGCACTTTCTTCTTGTTTCAGCTTGAACCAGGAAGTGCCCATCTTTGTTTGCACCATGGCATTTCCTACCATTCCCTGCCCACTGCATGTTTTTGAGCCTCGATACAGGCTAATGATACGCAGATCTATGGAAACGGGAACCAAACAGTTTGGCATGTGCATTGCTGATGAACTAAAAGGGTAAGAGGCCTTGAATAAAATTTTAAGTGTGGGTCTACATTTTATTACTGGTTAATAAAGGGAAATCTGTTTGGTATGGTATTGCAATTAAAATTTTCACCTAAACTCAGCAAAAAAAGAAACGTCCCTTTTTCAGGACTGTGTATTTCAACAATAATGTTGTAAAAATCCAAATAACTTTACAGATCTTCATTGTAAAGGGTTTAAACAATGTTTTCCATGCATGTTCAATTAACCATAATCAATTAATTAACATGCACCTGTGGAATGGTCGTTAAGACCTTAACAGCTTACAGAGAGTAGGCATTTAAGGTCACAGTTCTAAAAACGCAGGACACTAAAGAGACTTGTCTACCAACTGTGAAAAACAACCAAAGTAAGATGCCCAGGGTCCCTGCTCATCTGCGTGAACGTGCATTAGGCATGCTGCAGGGAGGCATGAGGACTGCTGATGTGGCTAGGGCAATAAATTGCCATGTCCGCACTGTGAGACGCCTAAGACAGCACTACAGGGAGACAGGAAGGACAGCTGATCATCCTCGCAGTGGAAGACCACGTGTAACAACACCTGCACAGGATCGGTACATCCGAATATCACACCTGCGTGACAGGTACAGGATGGCCACAACAACTGCCTGAGTCACACCAGGAACACACAATCCCTCCATCAGTGCTCAGACTGTCCGCAATAGGCTGAGAGAGGCTGGACTGAGGGCTTGTAGGCCTGTTGTAAGGCAGGTCCTTACCAGACATCACCAGCAACAACGCCGCCTATGGGCACAAACCCACCTTCGCTGGACCAGACAGGAGTGGCAAAAAGTGCTCTTCACTGATGAGTCACGGTTTTGTCTCACCAGGGGTGATGGACGGATTCGTGTTTATCGTCGAAGGAATGAGCGTTACACCGAGGCCTGTACCCTGGAGCGGGATCGATTTGGAGGTGAGGGGTCCGTCATGGTCTGGGGCGGTATATCACATCACCATCGGACTGAGCTTGTTGTCATTGCAGGCAATCTCAATGCCTTGCGGTACAGGGAAGACATCCTCCTCCCTCATGTGGTACCCTTCATGCATGCTCATCCGGACATGATCCTCCAGCAGGACAATGCCACCAGCCATACTGCTCATTCTGTGCGTGAGTTTCTGCATGACAGCAATGTCAGTGTTCTGCCATGGCCAGCGAAGAGCCCGGATCTCAATCCCATTGAGCACGTCTGGGACCTGTTGGATCGCAGGGTGAGGGCTAGGGCCATTCCCCCTAGAAATGTCCAGGAACTTGCAAGTGCCTTGGTGGAAGAGTGGGGTAACATCTCACAGCAAGAACTGACAAATCTGGTCCAGTCCATGAGGAGGAGATGCACTGCAGTACTTCAAGCAGCTGGTGGCCACACCAGATACTGACTGGTACTTTTGATTTTGAGCCTCCCTTCATTCAGGGACACATTATTCTTTTTCTGTTAGTCACATGTCTGTGAAACATTTTTAGTTTATGTCTTATGGTGTTGACTCTTTTAGTGTTCATACAAATATTTACACACATTAAGTTTACTGAAAGTAAAAACAGTTGAAAGTCAGAGGACGTTTCTTTTTTTGCTGAGTTTATATGTGGTCGACCAATTAAAGGGTCATGAAATGCACTATTTCAGTGCTGGCTAGTTCTCACCAGTTTTGAAAAAGGCATGGTAAGAAGTGGAGTGGAAGGGGAAGAAAGGAGACTACACTCCCAAGCCCTATTCAGACAGGATTAGTTTAACTTGGAGAGGTGGGGTAAAGTAATCATTACCAGAGCTTAGTCTCGTCCAAATGTGCTATCTCAGTAATCATTACAGACTATGGGCCCTATTTTAGCGATCTAAGCGCACGGTCTAAAGCGCACGGCGCAAGTGCATTTAGGGTGCGTGTCCAAATCCATTTTTGCTAATTTAACGACGGGAAAAATTGTCGGCACGCCAGGCGCATGGTCTAAAAAGGTTGTCCCTATTCTCTTAACCAAAAAAAAATATTGCGGCATTGACTTTAGACCAGGTTTCAGTTGGTAAATGGCGCAGTCTATTTCAGTTGCCTCAAAATAGCAACACGCCAAAAATGCGCCTGAACACACCTCGTTTTCAGACCAGCATGCCCATGGGTGCACAAATAGGCGCAAATGCATTTGCTATTTAAACAACATGTTGCAGTACGTGAAAATTATAACTGCATTGAGCTAAAACTAGCAAAAAACACTTGCGTCGAGCCTGGCGCTGCATTGCAGCGGGTGTATGATAGGGCTCCTTTTAGCGTTAGGTAAGTGCCTATTACCAACATAATCAAATCTCTCTCTCTCTCTCTCTCTCTCTCTCTCTCTCTCTCTCTCTCTCTCTCTCTCTCAATATATATATATATATATATATATATATATATATATATATATATATATATATATATATATACAGTGAGGAAAATAAGTATTTGAACACCCTGCTATTTTGCAAGTTCTCCCACTTAGAAATCATGGAGGGGTCTGAAATTGTCATCGTAGGTACATGTCCACTGTGAGAGACATAATCTAAAAAAAAAAATCCAGAAATCACAATGTATGATTTTTTAACTATTTATTTGTATGATACAGCTGCAAATAAGTATTTGAACACCTGAGAGAATCAATGTTAATATTTGGTACAGTAGCCTTTGTTTGCAACTACAGAGGTCAAACATTTCCTGTAGTTTTTCACCAGGTTTGCACACACTGCAGGAGGGATTTTGGCCCACTCCTCCACACAGATCTTCTCTAGATCAGTCAGGTTTCTGGGCTGTCGCTGAGAAACACAGAGTTTGAGCTCCCTCCAAAGGTTCTCTATTGGGTTTAGGTCTGGAGACTAGGCCACGCCAGAACCTTGATATGCTTCTTACAGAGCCACTCCTTGGTTATCCTGGCTGCGTGCTTCGGGTCATTGTCATGTTAGAAGACCCAGCCTCGACCCATCTTCAATGCTCTAACTGAGGGAAGGAGGTTGTTCCCTAAAATCTCGCAATACATGGCCCCGGTCATCCTCTCCTTAATACAGTGCAGTCGCCCTGTCCCATGTGCAGAAAAACACCCCCAAAGCATGATGCTACCACCCCCATGCTTCACAGTAGGGATGGTGTTCTTGGGATGGTTCTATTTTGGTCTCATCTGACCACATGACTTTCTCCCATGACTCCTCTGGATCATCCAAATGGTCATTGGCAAACTTAAGACGGGCTTTGACATGTGCTGGTTTAAGCAGGGGAACCTTCCGTGCCATGCATGATTTCAAACCATGACGTCTTAGTGTATTACCAACAGTAACCTTGGAAACGGTGGTCCCAGCTCTTTTCAGGTCATTGACCAGCTCCTCCCGTGTAGTTCTGGGCTGATTTCTCACCTTTCTTAGGATCATTGAGACCCCACGAGGTGAGATCTTGCATGGAGCCCCAGTCCGAGGGAGATTGACAGTCATGTTTTCTAATGATTGCTCCAACAGTGGACCTTTTTTCACCAAGCTGCTTGGCAATTTCCCCGTAGCCCTTTCCAGCCTTGTGGAGGTGTACAATTTTGTCTCTAGTGTCTTTGGACAGCTCTTTGGTCTTGGCTATGTTAGTAGTTGGATTCTTACTGATTGTATGGGGTGGACAGGTGTCTTTATGCAGCTAACGACCTCAAACAGGTGCATCTAATTTAGGATGATAAATGGAGTGGAGGTGGACATTTTAAAGGCAGACTAACAGGTCTTTGAGGGTCAGAATTCTAGCTGATAGACAGGTGTTCAAATACTTATTTGCAGCTGTATCATACAAATAAATAGTTAAAAAATCATATATTGTGATTTCTGGATTTTTTATTTTAGATTGTCTCTCACAGTGGACATGCACCTACGATGACAATTTCAGACCCCTCCATGATTTCCGAATGGGAGAACTTGCAAAATAGCAGGGTGTTCAAATACTTATTTTCCTCACTGTATATATATATATATATATATATATATATATATATATATATATATATATATATATATATATATATATATATATATATATATATATTAGGGGTGGAACGGTACATGTATTCGTATTGAATCGAAACGGTACGGGCATCACGGTTCGGTGCATGAATACACACGGAGAATACACGGTATAAAAATAAATAAAACTCGCGTGCAAATTAATTAATGTAATGCAGAACTACTGTTAGATACACGGGTGCTTTAGGGACACGTAATCTGTAGCTCCGCCTTAGCTCTGATGCTCCGTGGCTATAATCATAGACAGGCTAGCTATAATGGACAGGCTGCGATGTCAAGTTTGCAATGCTGGAATATGTTGTGTGTGTGCCTGCGTGCGTGCATGTGTGTGTGTGTGTGTGTGTGTGTGTGTGTGTGTGTGTTGAGAGAGGCGCGGGCGCGATCAAACAGTGGAAACATAAAAACATACTCCGTCATTTTGTTCATAGGACAACATTCAAACTGCAAAGTGTTTACTTATATTTGTGTACACTCGCAATAAAACACAACATTGTGCTTTTGTCAAACTGTAAACTCTTGTCAAACTGTAACCTACAACTGTCACCCAACACAGTAAGTTACACATTCTACACTGATTAAAAGAAAATCAAATTTGTATTTAATAGTAGTATTATTTTATACAGAAATAAATTATCTATAATTCAGATGAGAATATGAGAATTCAAATTAAGGAAAACATATTGACACCAAACTTTGTATGTGTCATTGTCTCCTCACTCTGACCACATCACATCAGTTTTGTAACTGTGCCACCTATTTGTCAAAAGTGATAATCAATTAAATCATATTTTTAATTACTGTTTCTATGATTTTTCAGGCATTTCGTCTAAAATCCTCTTTAAATGTCTTTAATTGCTCATTGTCGCAGTTGGTCTGACACTTTAAGCAATGTTGGCATGTCTTGTCATCTGATTGTGCTTGGCCCCGGTAATTGCTGCTTGCAGCTATATTTATTATTATTATTAGGGGCCAAGCACCGAAGGTGCGTAGGCACCTATTGTATCTGTTCCCGTTCTTCTTATTATTATTCTTCCTTCTTCCGACTGGGAGTCTATGGCAGCCCATAGAACCGATTGCGGGGAAGTTGTTTTGGTTTGACATTCTGATAGAGGACAGTCTCAACATTAAATACACCAATTTTGGTGTTTCTAAGTCATTCCCTCTAGCGCCACCACCTGTCCAAAGTTTCACTTTTATTTTGCTAATAACTTTTGAAGTGTAAGGCCAATCAGCAAAATTATTTTTTCGTCTGATTTCTGAGCTCATGCCGATTCGATTGCACCCTATGACTTCATTTTCCGTCATAAAGATATGGCCGCCATTTTGAATTTTTCAAATAAGCTACTTTTTCGAACTCCTCCTAGGCCGTTGCTCCGATTTTCACGAAAATTGAACCAGATCATCTCCAGACCATGCCGAAAAAAGTTATGTAATTCAAGTTGATTCGCTTAACCGTTTTTGATAAACCCACGAACAAATTTTACGTAGCGCTTGCGAAAACAGACGTAAGGCTGTATCTCCACAACGCTTTATCGTATTCAGACTAAACTTTGTACATGTCATCCCAAGCATGACATGAGGCAACATGCTGCGTTTCGGCGCAGCACCACCTACTGGTCCGGAGATATGAAAAATGGCTATTTTTGCTTATAACTTCTGAACAGTTTGTCCAAAATTCATAAAATTGGTCTTGTTAGATTCAGGGCGACATGCCGAGTCGACTGATATCCAATTTTGCCATATCGGCCATTTTGACTGTCGGCCATTTTGAATTTTGTGCTAAAATGCTGTATTTTAAGAACGCATGAACGGATTGTTACGAAACTTGGTATGGGTCATCAGCACGATGTCCTGAAGGAGTTTGAGAAGTTTCGAAACAGCGCCACCTAGTGGTGAATTTTTTTTTTCAAATGCTTATAACTTTGGGTGTCATCAACTTATTTTCACGAAACTCATCTCATTAGACTCCTGAATCGTTGCCGAGTCCAACGATACCAAACATGCTAGGTTTTGCCTTACGGTTTGTGTAGCGTTGTGATTTAGCGCTTAAAAAACATTAGGCTATATCTTCGAAACCGTTTGTCCGATCGAGACGAAACCACCGTCAGAAGTTTGGAAACATAGGTCGATAGACATATGTTAATGCTCAAATGTGAAAATATTGATGTTTAGGGGTAGTAAATTCCAATCAAAGTCATGTGTCAGTCATTTTTTACGTGTTTTTTCATATAAATGTCTATAACTCCGAAGCAAATTGAGATATTTTCACCAAAATTGACACAAATATGCATGGGCTCACTCTGAGGACACATAAAAAAAATGGTTGGACTGAGCCTCTTGGTGGCGCTATAACAGAACAAAACATGAAATTCCCATTGACTTCAATACAGTTTTGTGAATTAAAATACTATTCTAAACAAATGCATTTCTGTAATATTACGAAACTCAGAATGTGCCATCAGCACCATCCCCTGAAGGTACCCAAAATATTTCGAGACAGCGCCACCTAGTGATCAAATGTTATGACAAAATTTCCTAAAAGGCTAATAACTTTTGAATAAATCTGGCTTTTGAAATGCCACTGGTCTTAATGGATTCCTTGGGTCAAGCCGAGAACATAGATACCAAGTTTTCCTTATTTGGCCGAACTTCCTGTCCGCCATCTTGATTTTCAGTCAAAACCTACTTTTTCGAACTCCTCCTAGACCGTTTGTCCGATTTTCACCAAAATCGAATCGTATCATCTCCAGACTGTGCTGACTAAAAGTCATGGATTTCGTGTCAATAGACGAAACCGTTTTCGTATAGCGTAGCAGTAAAATTGAGGCATGATGTTAAAAGCACTATTCAGGCTTTATCTCTGCAATGCCTTGACATATTGACACCAAACTTTGTATGTGTCATTGTCACTTCACTCTGACCACATCACATCAGTTTTGTAACTGCGCCACCTATTGGTTGAAAATGATAATCCATTTAATCATATTTTTCATTACTGTTTCTATGATTTTTCAGGCATTTTGCCTAAAATCCTCTTTAAATGTCTTTAAATGCTCATTGTTGCAGTTGGTCTGACACGTCTTGTCGTCTTATTCTGCTTGGCCCCGGTAATGGCTGCTTGCAGCTATATTTAGGGGCCAAACACCGAAGGTGCGGAGGCACTTATTGTATCCGTTCGCGTTCTTATTAGGGGCCAAGCACCGAAGTTGCGTAGGCACCTATTGTTTTCGTTCCCGTTCTTATTATTATTATTAGGGGCCAAGCACCGAAGGTGCGGAGGCACCTATTGTATCTGTTCCCGTTCTTATTAGGGGCCAAGCACCGAAGGTGCGTAGGCACCTATTGTTTTCGTTCCCGTTCTTATTATTATTATTAGGGGCCAAGCACCGAAGGTGCGGAGGCACATATTGTATCTGTTCCGTTTCTTATTATTATTAGGGGCCAAGCACCGAAGGTGCGGAGGCACCTATTGTATCTGTTCCCGTTCTTATTATTATTATTAGGGGCCAAGCACCGAAGGTGCGGAGGCACCTATTGTATCTGTTCCTGTTCTTATTATTATTATTCTTCCTTCTTCCAACTGGGAGTCTATGGCAGCCCATAGAACCGAATGCGGGAAAGTTGTTTTGGTTTGACATTCTGATAGAGGACAGTCCCAACATTAAATACACCAATTTTGGTGTGTCTAAGTCATTCCCTCTAGCGCCACCACCTGTCCAAAGTTTCACTTTTATTTTGCTAATAACTTTTGAACCGTAAGGCCAATCAACAAAATTCTTTTTCTCTCTGATTCCTGAGCTCATGCCAATTCGATTGCACCCTATGACGTCATTTCCGTCATAACAATATGGCCGCCATTTTGAATTTATCTAAAAAGCTACTTTTTCGAACTCGTCCTAGACGGTTTGTCCAATTTGCACGAAAATTAAACCAGATCATCTACAGACCATGCTGACAAAAAGTTATGGAATTCAAGTTGATTCGCTTAACAGTTTTCGATAAACGCACGAATAAATTTTACGTAGCGCTTGCGAAAACAGATGTAAAGCCGTATCTCCGCAACGCTTTATCAGATTCAGACCAAAGTTGGTACATGTCATCACAAGCATGACCTGAGGCTACATGCTGTGTTTCGGCGCAGCGCCACCTACTGGTCCGGAGATATGAAAAATGGCTATTTTTGCTTATAACTTCTGAACAGTTTGTCCAAAAATCATAAAATTGGTCTCGTTAGATTCAGGGTAACATGCCGAGTCCACTGATATCCAATATTACCATATCGGCCATTTTGGCTGTCGGCCATTTTGAATTTTGTGCTAAAATGCTGTATTTTAAGAACACATGAACGGATTGTTACGGAACTTGGTATGGGTCATCAGCCCGATGTCCTGAAGGAGCGTGAGAAGTTTCGAAACAGCGCCACCTAGTGGTGAATTTTTTTTTTCAAATGCTTATAACTTTGGGTGTGGTCAACTTATTTTCACGAAACTCATCTTTTTAGACTCCTGAATCATTGCCGAGTCCTATGATACCAAACATGCTAGGTTTCGCCTTACGGTTTGTGTAGCGTTGTGATTTAGCGCTTAAAAAACATTTGGCTATATCTTCGAAACCGCTAGTCCGATCGAGACGAAACCACCGTCAGAAGTTTGGAAACATAGGTCGATAGCTATACGCCAATGCCCAAATGCGAAAATATTGATGTTTAGGGGTAGTAAATTCCAAACAAAGTCATGTGTCAGTCATTTTTTACGTGTTTTTTCATATAAATGCCTATAACTCTGAAGCGAATTGAGATATTTTCACCAAAACTGACACACATATGTATGGGCTCACTCTGAGGACACGTAAAAAAAATTGTGGGACTGAGCCTCTTGGTGGCGCTATAATAGAACAAAACATGAAATTCCCATTGACTTCAATAGAGTTTTGTGAAATAAAATGCTATTTTCATTCAAAACCTACTTTTTCGAACTCCTCCTACACCGATTGTCCGATTTTCACCAAAATCGAATCATATCATCTCCAGACTGTGCCGACTGAAAGTTATGGATTTCGTGTCGATTGACGAAACCGTTTTCGTATAGCGCAGCAGCAAAGTTGAGGCATGATGCTAAAAGCATTATTCAGGCTTTATCTCTGCAATGCCTTGACATATTGACACCAAACTTTGTATGTGTCATTGTCACTTCACTCTGACCACATCACATCAGTTTTGTAACTGCGCCACCTATTGGTCGAAAGTGATAATCCATTAAATCATATTTTTAATTACTGTTTATATGATTTTTCAGGCATTTCGCCTAAAATCCTCTTTAAATGTCTTTAATTGCTAATTGTTGCAGTTGATCTGACACTTTCAGCAATGTTGGCATGTCTTGTCGTCTTATTCTGCTTGGCCCCGGTAATTGCTGCTTGCAGCTATATTTAGGGGCCAAGCACCGAAGGTGCGGAGGCACCTATTGTATCTGTTCCGTTTCTTATTATTATTATTATTATTAGGGGCCAAGCACCGAAGGTGCGGAGGCACCTATTGTATCTGTTCCCGTTCTTATTAGGGGCCAAGCACCGAAGGTGCGGAGGCACCTATTGTATCTGTTCCGTTTCTTATTATTATTATTATTATTATTATTATTATTATTCTTCCGCCATGGGAGTCTATGGCAGCCCATAGAACCGATTGCGGGAAAGTTGTTTTGGTTTGACATTCTGATAGAGGACCGTCTCAACATTAAATACACCAATTTTGGTGTTTCTAAGTCATTCCCTCTAGCGCCACCACCTGTCCAAAGTTTCACTTTTATTTTGCTAATAACTTTTGAACCGTAAGGCCAATCAGCGAAATTCTTTTTTCCTCTGATTCCTGAGCTCATGGCGATTCGATTGCACCCTATGACGTCATTTGCCGTCATAAAAATATGGCCGCCATCTTGAATTTTCAAAAAAAGCTACTTTTTCGAACTCGTCCTAGACGGTTTGTCCGATTTGCACGAAAATTGAACCAGATCATCTTCAGGTAGTGCTGACAAAAAGTTATGGAATTCAAATGGATTCGTCAAACCGTTTTCGATAAACGCACAAATACATTTTACGTAGCGCTAGCAAAAACAGTCGTAAGGCCGTATCTCCGCAACGGTTTATCGTATTCAGACCAAACTTGGTACTTGTACTCACAAGCATGACCTGAGGCTACATGCTGTGTTTCGGCGCAGCGCCACCTACTGGTCCGGAGATATGAAAAATGGCTATTTTTGCTTATAACTTCTGAACAGTTTGTCCAAAAATCATACAATTGGTCTCGTTAGATTCAGGGCAACATGCCGAGTCGACTGATATCCAATTTGACCATATCGGTCATTTTGGCTGTCGGCCATTTTGAATTTTGTGCTAAAATTCTGTATTTTATGAACGCATGAACGGATTGTTAAGAAATGTGGTATGGGTCATCAGCACAATGCCCTGAATGAGCCTGAGAAGTTTCGAAACAGCGCCACCTAGTGGTGAATTTTTTTTTTCAAATGCTTATAACTTTGGGTGTGGTCGACTTATTTTCACGAAACTCATCTTTTTAGACTCCTGAATCGTTGCCGAGTCCTACGATACCAAACATGCTAGGTTTCGCCTTACGGTTTGTGTAGCGTTGTGATTTAGCGCTTAAAAAACATTTGGCTATATCTTTGAAACCGCTAGTCCGATCGAGACGAAACCACCGTCAGAAGTTTGGAAACATAGGTCGATAGCTATACGCCAATGCCCAAATGCGAAAATATTGATGTTTAGGGGTACTAATTTCCAATCAAAGTCATGTGTCAGTCATTTTTTTCGTGTTTTTTCATATAAATGTCTATAACTCCGAAGCGAATTGAGATATTTTCACCAAAATTGACACACATATGTATGTGCTCACTCTGAGGACACGTAAAAAAAATTGTGGGACTGAGCCTCTTGGTGGCGCTATAATTGAACAAAATATGAAATTCCCATTGACTTCAATACAGTTTTGTGAAATAAAATGCTATACTAAACAAATGCATTGGTGTAATATTACGAAACTCAGATTGTGTCATCAGCACCATCCCCTGAAGGCAACCAAAATATTTCAAGACAGCGCCACCTAGTGGTCAAAAGTTATAACAAAATTTCCAAAAAGGCTAATAACTTTTGAATAAATCTGGCTATTGAAATGCCACGGGTCTTAATAGATTCCTTGGGTCAAGCCGAGAACATAGATACCAAGTTTTCCTTATTTGGCCAAACTTCCTGTCCGCCATCTTGATTTTCATTCAAAACCTACTTTTTCGAACTCCTCCTAGACCGTTTGTCCGATTTTCACCAAAATCGAATCGTATCATCTCCAGACTGTGCCGACAAAAAGTTATGGATTTCGTGTCGATTGATGAAACCGTTTTCGTATAGCACAGCAGAAAAGTTGAGGCATGATGCCAAAATGACTATTCAGGCTTTATATCTGCAATGCCTCGACATATTGACACAAAACTTTGTATGTGTCACTGTCTCCTTACTCTGACCACACCACATCAATTTCGTAACAGCGCCACCTTTTGGTCAAAAGTGACAATCCATTAAATCATATTTTGAATCACTTTTTACATGATTTTTCAGCCATTTCGCCTAAAATCCTCTTTAAATGTCCTTAATTGCTCATTGTTTCAGACATGTTGGCATGTCTTGTCGTCTTATTCTGCTTGGCCCCGGTAATTGCTGCTTGCAGCTATATTTATTATTCTTCTTCTTCCGCCATGGGAGTCTATGGCAGCCCATAGAACCGATTGCGGGAAAGTTGTTTTGGTTTGAGATTCTGATAGAGGACAGTCCCAACATTAAGTACACCAATTTTGGTGTGTCTAAGTCATTCCCTCTAGCGCCACCACCTGTCCAAAATTTCACTTTTACTTTGCTAATAACTTTTGAACCGTAAGGCCAATCAGCGAAATCCTTTTTTCCTCTGATTCCTGAGCTCATAACGATTCGATTGCACCCTATATCGTCATTTTCCGTCATAAAAACATGGCCGCCATTTTGAATTTTCCTAAAAAGGTACTTTTTCGAACTCGTCCTAGACGGTTTGTCCGATTTGCACGAAAATTGAATCGGATCATCTTCAGGCAGGGGTGACAAAAAGTTATTAAAATCTTGTTGATTCGTCAAACCGTTTTCGATAAACGCTCGAACAAATTTTACGTAGCGCTTGCAAAAACAGTCGTAAGGCCGTATCTCCGCAACGGTTTATCGTATTCAGACCAAACTTGGTACATATACTCACAAGCATGACCTGAGGCTACATGCTGCGTTTCGGCACAGCGCCACCTACAGGTCCGGAGATATGAAAAATGGCTATTTTTGCTTATAACTTCTGAACAGTTTGTCCAAAAATCATAAAATTGGTCTTGATAGATTCAGGGCGTCATGCCGAGTCGACTGATATCCAATTTTGCCATATCGGCCAATTTGACTGTCGGCCATTTTGAATTTTGTGCTAAAATGCTGTATTTTAACAACGCATGAACGGATTGTTACGAAACTTGGTATGGGTCATCAGCACGATGTCCTGAAGGAGTGTGAGAAGTTTCGAAACAGCGCCACCTAGTGGTGAATTTTTTTTTTCAAATGCTTATAACTTTGGGTGTGGTCGACTTATTTTCACGAAACTCATCTTTTTAGACTCCTGAATCGTTGCCGAGTCCTACGATACCAAACATGCTAGGTTTCGCCTTACGGTTTGTGTAGCGTTGTTATTTAGCGCTTAAAAAACATTTGGCTATATCTTTGAAACCGCTAGTCCGATCGAGACGAAACCACCGTCAGAAGTTTGGAAACATAGGTCGATAGCTATACACCAATGCCCAAATGCGAAAATATTGATGTTTAGGGGTACTAATTTCCAATCAAAGTCATGTGTCAGTCATTTTTTTCGTGTTTTTTCATATAAATGTCTATAACTCCGAAGTGAATTGAGATATTTTCACCAAAATTGACACACATATGTATGGGCTCACTCTGAGGACACGTAAAAAAAATTGTGGGACTGAGCCTCTTGGTGGCGCTATAATTGAACAAAATATGAAATTCCCATTGACTTCAATGCAGTTTTGTGAAATAAAATGCTATACTAAACAAATGCATTGGTGTAATATTACGAAACTCAGATTGTGTCATCAGCACCATCCCCTGAAGGCAACCAAAATATTTCAAGACAGCGCCACCTAGTGGTCAAAAGTTATAACAAAATTTCCAAAAAGGCTAATAACTTTTGAATAAATCTGGCTATTGAAATGCCACGGGTCTTAATAGATTCCTTGGGTCAAGCCGAGAACATAGATACCAAGTTTTCCTTATTTGGCCAAACTTCCTGTCCGCCATCTTGATTTTCAGTCAAAACCTACTTTTTCGAACTCCTCCTAGACCGTTAGTCCGATTTTCACCAAAATCGAATCGTATCATCTCCAGACCGTGCCGACTAAAAGTTATGGATTTCGTGTCGATAGACGAAACCGTTTTCGTATAGCGCAGCAGCAAAGTTGAGGCATGATGCTAATAGAAATAATTAAGGCTTTATCTCTGCAATGCCTTGATATATTGACACCAATCTTTGTATGTGTCATTGTCACTTCACTCTGACCACATCACATCAGTTTTGTAACTGCGCCACCTATTGGTCGAAAGTGATAATCCATCAAATCATATTTTTAATTATTGTTTCTATGATTTTTCAGGCATTTTGCCTAAAATCCTCTTTAAATGTCTTTAATTGCTCATTGTTGCAGTTGGTCTGACACTTTCAGACATGTTGGCATGTCTTGTCGTCTTATTCTGCTTGGCCCCGGTAATGGCTGCTTGCAGCTATATTTATTATTATTATTCTTCCGCCATGGGAGTCTATGGCAGCCCATAGAACCGATTGCGGGAAAGTTGTTTTGGTTTGACATTCTGATAGAGGACCGTCTCAACATTAAATACACCAATTTTGGTGTTTCTAAGTCATTCCCTCTAGCGCCACCACCTGTCCAAAGTTTCACTTTTATTTTGCTAATAACTTTTGAACCGTAAGGCCAATCAGCGAAATTCTTTTTTCCTCTGATTCCTGAGCTCATGGCGATTCGATTGCACCCTATGACGTCATTTTCCGTCATAAAAATATGGCCGCCATCTTGAATTTTCAAAAAAAGCTACTTTTTCGAACTCGTCCTAGACGGTTTGTCCGATTTGCACGAAAATTGAACCAGATCATCTTCAGGTAGTGCTGACAAAAAGTTATGGAATTCAAATGGATTCGTCAAACCGTTTTCGATAAACGCACAAATACATTTTACGTAGCGCTAGCAAAAACAGTCGTAAGGCCGTATCTCCGCAACGGTTTATCGTATTCAGACCAAACTTGGTACTTGTACTCACAAGCATGACCTGAGGCTACATGCTGTGTTTCGGCGCAGCGCCACCTACTGGTCCGGAGATATGAAAAATGGCTATTTTTGCTTATAACTTCTGAACAGTTTGTCCAAAAATCATACAATTGGTCTCGTTAGATTCAGGGCAACATGCCGAGTCGACTGATATCCAATTTGACCATATCGGTCATTTTGGCTGTCGGCCATTTTGAATTTTGTGCTAAAATTCTGTATTTTATGAACGCATGAACGGATTGTTACGAAACGTGGTATGGGTCATCAGCACAATGCCCTGAATGAGCCTGAGAAGTTTCGAAACAGCGCCACCTAGTGGTGAATTTTTTTTTTCAAATGCTTATAACTTTGGGTGTGGTCGACTTATTTTCACGAAACTCATCTTTTTAGACTCCTGAATCATTGCCGAGTCCTACGATACCAAACATGCTAGGTTTTGCCTTACGGTTTGTGTAGCGTTGTGATTTAGCGCTTAAAAAACATTTGGCTATATCTTTGAAACCGCTAGTCCGATCGAGACGAAACCACCGTCAGAAGTTTGGAAACATAGGTCGATAGCTATACGCCAATGCCCAAATGCGAAAATATTGATGTTTAGGGGTACTAATTTCCAATCAAAGTCATGTGTCAGTCATTTTTTTCGTGTTTTTTCATATAAATGTCTATAACTCCGAAGCAAATTGAGATTTTTGCACCAAAATCGACACATATATGTATGGGCTCACTCTGAGGACACATAAAAAAAATGGTTGGACTGAGCCTCTTGGTGGCGCTATAATAGAACAAAACATGAAATTCCCATTGACTTCAATGCAGTTTTGTGAAATAAAATGCTATACTAAACAAATGCATTGGTGTAATATTACGAAACTCAGAATGTGCCATCAGCACCATCCCCTGAAGGTACCCAAAATATTTAGAGACAGCGCCACCTAGTGGTCAAAAGTTATAACAACATTTCCAAAACTGCTAATAACTTTTGAATACATCGGCCTATGTAAATGCCACTGGTCTTAATAGATTCCTTGGGTCAAGCCGAGAACATAGATACCAAATTTTCCTTATTTGGTCAAACTTCTTGTCCGCCATCTTGATTTTCATTCAAAACCTACTTTTTCGAACTCCTCCTAGACCGTTTGTCCGATTTTCACCAAAATCGAATCGTATCATCTCCAGACCGTGCCGACTAAAAGTTATGGATTTCGTGTCGATAGACGAAACCGTTTTCGTATAGCGCAGCAGCAAAGTTGAGGCATGATGCTAATAGCATTAATTAAGGCTTTATCTCTGCAATGCCTTGACATATTGACACCAAACTTTGTATGTGTCATTGTAACTTCACTCTGACCACATCACATCAGTTTTGTAACTGCGCCACCTATTGGTCGAAAGTGATAATCCATCAAATCATATTTTTATTTATTGTTTCTATGATTTTTCAGGCATTTTGCCTAAAATCCTCTTTAAATGTCTTTAATTGCTCATTGTTGCAGTTGGTCTGACACTTTCAGACATGTCGGCATGTCTTGTCGTCTTATTCAGCTTGGCCCCGGTAATGGCTGCTTGCAGCTATATTTATTATTATTATTCTTCCTTCTTCCGACTGGGAGTCTATGGCAGCCCATAGAACCGATTGCGGGAAAGTTGTTTTGGTTTGACATTCTGATAGAGGACCGTCTCAACATTAAATACACCAATTTTGGTGTTTCTAAGTCATTCCCTCTAGCGCCACCACCTGTCCAAAATTTCACTTTTATTTTGCTAATAACTTTTGAACCGTAAGGCCAATCAGCGAAATTCTTTTTTCCACTGATTCCTGAGCTCATGGCGATTCGATTGCACCCTATGACGTCATTTGCCGTCATAAAAATATGGCCGCCATCTTGAATTTTCAAAAAAAGCTACTTTTTCGAACTCGTCCTAGACGGTTTGTCCGATTTGCACGAAAATTGAACCAGATCATCTTCAGGTAGTGCTGACAAAAAGTTATGGAATTCAAATGGATTCGTCAAACCGTTTTCGATAAACGCACGAATACATTTTACGTAGCGCTAGCAAAAACAGTCGTAAGGCCGTATCTCCGCAACGGTTTATCGTATTCAGACCAAACTTGGTACTTGTACTCACAAGCATGACCTGAGGCTACATGCTGTGTTTCGGCGCAGCGCCACCTACTGGTCCGGAGATATGAAAAATGGCTATTTTTGCTTATAACTTCTGAACAGTTTGTCCAAAAATCATACAATTGGTCTCGTTAGATTCAGGGCAACATGCCGAGTCGACTGATATCCAATTTGACCATATCGGTCATTTTGGCTGTCGGCCATTTTGAATTTTGTGCTAAAATTCTGTATTTTATGAACGCATGAACGGATTGTTACGAAACGTGGTATGGGTCATCAGCACAATGCCCTGAATGAGCCTGAGAAGTTTCGAAACAGCGCCACCTAGTGGTGAATTTTTTTTTTCAAATGCTTATAACTTTGGGTGTGGTCGACTTATTTTCACGAAACTCATCTTTTTAGACTCCTGAATCATTGCCGAGTCCTACGATACCAAACATGCTAGGTTTTGCCTTACGGTTTGTGTAGCGTTGTGATTTAGCGCTTAAAAAACATTTGGCTATATCTTTGAAACCGCTAGTCCGATCGAGACGAAACCACCGTCAGAAGTTTGGAAACATAGGTCGATAGCTATATGCCAATGCCCAAATGCGAAAATATTGATGTTTAGGGGTACTAATTTCCAATCAAAGTCATGTGTCAGTCATTTTTTTCGTGTTTTTTCATATAAATGTCTATAACTCCGAAGCAAATTGAGATTTTTGCACCAAAATCGACACATATATGTATGGGCTCACTCTGAGGACACATAAAAAAAATGGTGGGACTGAGCCTCTTGGTGGCGCTATAATAGAACAAAACATGAAATTCCCATTGACTTCAATGCAGTTTTGTGAAATAAAATGCTATACTAAACAAATGCATTGGTGTAATATTACGAAACTCAGAATGTGCCATCAGCACCATCCCCTGAAGGTACCCAAAATATTTAGAGACAGCGCCACCTAGTGGTCAAAAGTTATAACAACATTTCCAAAACTGCTAATAACTTTTGAATACATCGGCCTATGTAAATGCCACTGGTCTTAATAGATTCCTTGGGTCAAGCCGAGAACATAGATACCAAATTTTCCTTATTTGGTCAAACTTCTTGTCCGCCATCTTGATTTTCATTCAAAACCTACTTTTTCGAACTCCTCCTAGACCGTTTGTCCGATTTTCACCAAAATCGAATCGTATCATCTCCAGACCGTGCCGACTAAAAGTTATGGATTTCGTGTCGATAGACGAAACCGTTTTCGTATAGCGCAGCAGCAAAGTTGAGGCATGATGCTAATAGCATTAATTAAGGCTTTATCTCTGCAATGCCTTGACATATTGACACCAAACTTTGTATGTGTCATTGTAACTTCACTCTGACCACATCACATCAGTTTTGTAACTGCGCCACCTATTGGTCGAAAGTGATAATCCATCAAATCATATTTTTATTTATTGTTTCTATGATTTTTCAGGCATTTTGCCTAAAATCCTCTTTAAATGTCTTTAATTGCTCATTGTTGCAGTTGGTCTGACACTTTCAGACATGTCGGCATGTCTTGTCGTCTTATTCAGCTTGGCCCCGGTAATGGCTGCTTGCAGCTATATTTATTAGGGGCCAAGCACCGAAGGTGCGGAGGCACCTATTGTATCTGTTCCGTTTCTTATTATTAGGGGCCAAGCACCGAAGGTGCGGAGGCACCTATTGTATCTGTTCCGTTTCTTATTATTATTATTATTATTATTATTATTATTATTCTTCCGCCATGGGAGTCTATGGCAGCCCATAGAACCGATTGCGGGAAAGTTGTTTTGGTTTGACATTCTGATAGAGGACCGTCTCAACATTAAATACACCAATTTTGGTGTTTCTAAGTCATTCCCTCTAGCGCCACCACCTGTCCAAAGTTTCACTTTTATTTTGCTAATAACTTTTGAACCGTAAGGCCAATCAGCGAAATTCTTTTTTCCTCTGATTCCTGAGCTCATGGCGATTCGATTGCACCCTATGACGTCATTTGACGTCATAAAAATATGGCCGCCATCTTGAATTTTCAAAAAAAGCTACTTTTTCGAACTCGTCCTAGACGGTTTGTCCGATTTGCACGAAAATTGAACCAGATCATCTTCAGGTAGTGCTGACAAAAAGTTATGGAATTCAAATGGATTCGTCAAACCGTTTTCAATAAACGCACAAATACATTTTACGTAGCGCTAGCAAAAACAGTCGTAAGGCCGTATCTCCGCAACGGTTTATCATATTCAGACCAAACTTGGTACTTGTACTCACAAGCATGACCTGAGGCTACATGCTGTGTTTCGGCGCAGCGCCACCTACTGGTCCGGAGTTATGAAAAATGGCTATTTTTGCTTATAACTTCTGAACAGTTTGTCCAAAAATCATACAATTGGTCTCGTTAGATTCAGGGCAACATGCCGAGTCGACTGATATCCAATTTGACCATATCGGTCATTTTGGCTGTCGGCCATTTTGAATTTTGTGCTAAAATTCTGTATTTTATGAACGCATGAACAGATTGTTACGAAACGTGGTATGGGTCATCAGCACAATGCCCTGAATGAGCCTGAGAAGTTTCGAAACAGCGCCACCTAGTGGTGAATTTTTTTTTTCAAATGCTTATAACTTTGGGTGTGGTCGACTTATTTTCACGAAACTCATCTTTTTAGACTCCTGAATCGTTGCCGAGTCCTACGATACCAAACATGCTAGGTTTTGCCTTACGGTTTGTGTAGCGTTGTGATTTAGCGCTTAAAAAACATTTGGCTATATCTTTGAAACCGCTAGTCCGATCGAGACGAAACCACCGTCAGAAGTTTGGAAACATAGGTCGATAGCTATACGCCAATGCCCAAATGCGAAAATATTGATGTTTAGGGGTACTAATTTCCAATCAAAGTCATGTGTCAGTCATTTTTTTCGTGTTTTTTCATATAAATGTCTATAACTCCGAAGCGAATTGAGATATTTTCACCAAAATTGACACACATATGTATGGGCTCACTCTGAGGACACGTAAAAAAAATTGTGGGACTGAGCCTCTTGGTGGCGCTATAATTGAACAAAATATGAAATTCCCATTGACTTCAATACAGTTTTGTGAAATAAAATGCTATACTAAACAAATGCATTGGTGTAATATTACGAAACTCAGATTGTGTCATCAGCACCATCCCCTGAAGGCAACCAAAATATTTTAAGACAGCGCCACCTAGTGGTCAAAAGTTATAACAAAATTTCCAAAAAGGCTAATAACTTTTGAATAAATCTGGCTATTGAAATGCCACGGGTCTTAATAGATTCCTTGGGTCAAGCCGAGAACATAGATACCAAGTTTTCCTTATTTGGCCAAACTTCCTGTCCGCCATCTTGATTTTCATTCAAAACCTACTTTTTCGAACTCCTCCTAGACCGTTTGTCCGATTTTCACCAAAATCGAATCGTATCATCTCCAGACTGTGCCGACAAAAAGTTATGGATTTCGTGTCGATTGATGAAACCGTTTTCGTATAGCACAGCAGCAAAGTTGAGGCATGATGCCAAAATGACTATTCAGGCTTTATATCTGCAATGCCTCGACATATTGACACAAAACTTTGTATGTGTCACTGTCTCCTTACTCTGACCACACCACATCAATTTCGTAACAGCGCCACCTTTTGGTCAAAAGTGACAATCCATTAAATCATATTTTGAATCACTTTTTACATGATTTTTCAGCCATTTCGCCTAAAATCCTCTTTAAATGTCTTTAATTGCTCATTGTTGCAGTTGGTCTGACACTTTCAGACATGTTGGCATGTCTTGTCGTCTTATTCTGCTTGGCCCCGGTAATTGCTGCTTGCAGCTATATTTATTAGGGGCCAAGCACCGAAGGTGCGGAGGCACCTATTGTATCTGTTCCGTTTCTTATTATTATTATTAGGGGCCAAGCACCGAAGGTGCGGAGGCACCTATTGTATCTGTTCCGTTTCTTATTATTAGGGGCCAAGCACCGAAGGTGCGGAGGCACCTATTGTATCTGTTCCGTTTCTTATTAGGGGCCAAGCACCGAAGGTGCGGAGGCACCTATTGTATCTGTTCCGTTTCTTATTATTATTATTAGGGGCCAAGCACCGAAGGTGCGGAGGCACCTATTGTATCTGTTCCGTTTCTTATTATTATTATTATTATTATTATTATTATTAGGGGCCAAGCACCGAAGGTGCGGAGGCACCTATTGTATCTGTTCCGTTTCTTATTATTATTATTATTATTATTATTATTATTATTCTTCCGCCATGGGAGTCTATGGCAGCCCATAGAACCGATTGCGGGAAAGTTGTTTTGGTTTGACATTCTGATAGAGGACCGTCTCAACATTAAATACACCAATTTTGGTGTTTCTAAGTCATTCCCTCTAGCGCCACCACCTGTCCAAAGTTTCACTTTTATTTTGCTAATAACTTTTGAACCAAAAGGCCAATCAGCGAAATTCTTTTTTCCTCTGATTCCTGAGCTCATGGCGATTCGATTGCACCCTATGACGTCATTTGCCGTCATAAAAATATGGCCGCCATCTTGAATTTTCAAAAAAAGCTACTTTTTCGAACTCGTCCTAGACGGTTTGTCCGATTTGCACGAAAATTGAACCAGATCATCTTCAGGTAGTGCTGACAAAAAGTTATGGAATTCAAATGGATTCGTCAAACCGTTTTCAATAAACGCACAAATACATTTTACGTAGCGCTAGCAAAAACAGTCGTAAGGCCGTATCTCCGCAACGGTTTATCGTATTCAGACCAAACTTGGTACTTGTACTCACAAGCATGACCTGAGGCTACATGCTGTGTTTCGGCGCAGCGCCACCTACTGGTCCGGAGATATGAAAAATGGCTATTTTTGCTTATAACTTCTGAACAGTTTGTCCAAAAATCATACAATTGGTCTCGTTAGATTCAGGGCAACATGCCGAGTCGACTGATATCCAATTTGACCATATCGGTCATTTTGGCTGTCGGCCATTTTGAATTTTGTGCTAAAATTCTGTATTTTATGAACGCATGAACGGATTGTTACGAAACGTGGTATGGGTCATCAGCACAATGCCCTGAATGAGCCTGAGAAGTTTCGAAACAGCGCCACCTAGTGGTGAATTTTTTTTTTCAAATGCTTATAACTTTGGGTGTGGTCGACTTATTTTCACGAAACTCATCTTTTTAGACTCCTGAATCGTTGCCGAGTCCTACGATACCAAACATGCTAGGTTTCGCCTTACGGTTTGTGTAGCGTTGTGATTTAGCGCTTAAAAAACATTTGGCTATATCTTTGAAACCGCTAGTCCGATCGAGACGAAACCACCGTCAGAAGTTTGGAAACATAGGTCGATAGCTATACGCCAATGCCCAAATGCGAAAATATTGATGTTTAGGGGTACTAATTTCCAATCAAAGTCATGTGTCAGTCATTTTTTTCGTGTTTTTTCATATAAATGTCTATAACTCCGAAGCGAATTGAGATATTTTCACCAAAATTGACACACATATGTATGGGCTCACTCTGAGGACACGTAAAAAAAATTGTGGGACTGAGCCTCTTGGTGGCGCTATAATTGAACAAAATATGAAATTCCCATTGACTTCAATACAGTTTTGTGAAATAAAATGCTATACTAAACAAATGCATTGGTGTAATATTACGAAACTCAGATTGTGTCATCAGCACCATCCCCTGAAGGCAACCAAAATATTTCAAGACAGCGCCACCTAGTGGTCAAAAGTTATAACAAAATTTCCAAAAAGGCTAATAACTTTTGAATAAATCTGGCTATTGAAATTCCACGGTTCTTAATAGATTCCTTGGGTCAAGCCGAGAACATAGATACCAAGTTTTCCTTATTTGGCCAAACTTCCTGTCCGCCATCTTGATTTTCATTCAAAACCTACTTTTTCGAACTCCTCCTAGACCGTTTGTCCGATTTTCACCAAAATCGAATCGTATCATCTCCAGACTGTGCCGACAAAAAGTTATGGATTTCGTGTCGATTGATGAAACCGTTTTCGTATAGCACAGCAGCAAAGTTGAGGCATGATGCCAAAATGACTATTCAGGCTTTATATCTGCAATGCCTCGACATATTGACACAAAACTTTGTATGTGTCACTGTCTCCTTACTCTGACCACACCACATCAATTTCGTAACAGCGCCACCTTTTGGTCAAAAGTGACAATCCATTAAATCATATTTTGAATCACTTTTTACATGATTTTTCAGCCATTTCGCCTAAAATCCTCTTTAAATGTCTTTAATTGCTCATTGTTGCAGTTGGTCTGACACTTTCAGACATGTTGGCATGTCTTGTCGTCTTATTCTGCTTGGCCCCGGTAATTGCTGCTTGCAGCTATATTTATTATTATTATTATTCTTCCGCCATGGGAGTCTATGGCAGCCCATAGAACCGATTGCGGGAAAGTTGTTTTGGTTTGACATTCTGATAGAGGACCGTCTCAACATTAAATACACCAATTTTGGTGTTTCTAAGTCATTCCCTCTAGCGCCACCACCTGTCCAAAGTTTCACTTTTATTTTGCTAATAACTTTTGAACCGTAAGGCCAATCAGCGAAATTCTTTTTTCCTCTGATTCCTGAGCTCATGGCGATTCGATTGCACCCTATGACGTCATTTGCCGTCATAAAAATATGGCCGCCATCTTGAATTTTCAAAAAAAGCTACTTTTTCGAACTCGTCCTAGACGGTTTGTCCGATTTGCACGAAAATTGAACCAGATCATCTTCAGGTAGTGCTGACAAAAAGTTATGGAATTCAAATGGATTCGTCAAACCGTTTTCAATAAACGCACAAATACATTTTACGTAGCGCTAGCAAAAACAGTCGTAAGGCCGTATCTCCGCAACGGTTTATCGTATTCAGACCAAACTTGGTACATGTACTCACAAGCATGACCTGAGGCTACATGCTGTGTTTCGGCGCAGCGCCACCTACTGGTCCGGAGATATGAAAAATGGCTATTTTTGCTTATAACTTCTGAACAGTTTGTCCAAAAATCATACAATTGGTCTCGTTAGATTCAGGGCAACATGCCGAGTCGACTGATATCCAATTTGACCATATCGGTCATTTTGGCTGTCGGCCATTTTGAATTTTGTGCTAAAATTCTGTATTTTATGAACGCATGAACGGATTGTTACGAAACGTGGTATGGGTCATCAGCACAATGCCCTGAATGAGCCTGAGAAGTTTCGAAACAGTGCCACCTAGTGGTGAATTTTTTTTTTCAAATGCTTATAACTTTGGGTGTGGTCGACTTATTTTCACGAAACTCATCTTTTTAGACTCCTGAATCGTTGCCGAGTCCTACGATACCAAACATGCTAGGTTTTGCCTTACGGTTTGTGTAGCGTTGTGATTTAGCGCTTAAAAAACATTTGGCTATATCTTTGAAACCGCTAGTCCGATCGAGACGAAACCACCGTCAGAAGTTTGGAAACATAGGTCGATAGCTATACGCCAATGCCCAAATGCGAAAATATTGATGTTTAGGGGTACTAATTTCCAATCAAAGTCATGTGTCAGTCATTTTTTTCGTGTTTTTTCATATAAATGTCTATAACTCCGAAGCGAATTGAGATATTTTCACCAAAATTGACACACATATGTATGGGCTCACTCTGAGGACACGTAAAAAAAATTGTGGGACTGAGCCTCTTGGTGGCGCTATAATTGAACAAAATATGAAATTCCCATTGACTTCAATACAGTTTTGTGAAATAAAATGCTATACTAAACAAATGCATTGGTGTAATATTACGAAACTCAGATTGTGTCATCAGCACCATCCCCTGAAGGCAACCAAAATATTTCAAGACAGCGCCACCTAGTGGTCAAAAGTTATAACAAAATTTCCAAAAAGGCTAATAACTTTTGAATACATCTGGCTATTGAAATGCCACTGGTCTTAATAGATTCCTTGGGTCAAGCCGAGAACATAGATACCAAGTTTTCCTTATTTGGCCAAACTTCCTGTCCGCCATCTTGATTTTCATTCAAAACCTACTTTTTCGAACTCATCCTAGACCGTTTGTCCGATTTTCACCAAAATCGAATCGTATCATCTCCAGACTGTGCCGACAAAAAGTTATGGATTTCGTGTTGATTGATGAAACCGTTTTCGTATAGCACAGCAGCAAAGTTGAGGCATGATGCCAAAATGACTATTCAGGCTTTATATCTGCAATGCCTCGACATATTGACACAAAACTTTGTATGTGTCACTGTCTACTTACTCTGACCACACCACATCAATTTCGTAACAGCGCCACCTTTTGGTCAAAAGTGACAATCCATTAAATCATATTTTGAATCACTTTTTACATGATTTTTCAGCCATTTCGCCTAAAATCCTCTTTAAATGTCTTTAATTGCTCATTGTTGCAGTTGGTCTGACACTTTCAGACATGTTGGCATGTCTTGTCGTCTTATTCTGCTTGGCCCCGGTAATTGCTGCTTGCAGCTATATTTATTATTCTTCTTCTTCTTCCGCCATGGGAGTCTATGGCAGCCCATAGAACCGATTGCGGGAAAGTTGTTTTGGTTTGACATTCTGATAGAGGACAGTCCCAACATTAAATACACCAATTTTTGTGTTTCTAAGTCATTCCCTCTAGCGCCACCACCTGTCCAAAGTTTCACTTTTATTTTGCTAATAACTTTTGAACCGTAAGGCCAATCAACAAAATTCTTTTTTCCTCTTATTTCTGAGCTCATGCCGATTCGATTGCACCCTATGACGTCATTTTCCGTCATATAAATATGGCCGCCATTTTTAATTTTCTGAAAAAGCTACTTTTTCGAACTCGTCCTAGACGGTTTGTCCGATTTGCACGAAAATTGAACCAGATCATCTTCAGGCAGTGCTGACCAAAAGTTATGGAATTCAAATTGATTCGTCAAACCGTTTTCAATAAACGCACGAACAAATTTTACGTAGCGCCTGCAAAAACAGTCGTAAGGCTGTATCTCTGCAACGGTTTATCGTATTCAGACCAAACTTGGTACATGTCATCACAAGCATGACCTGAGGCTACATGCTGCGTTTCGGCGCAGCGCCACCTACTGGTCCGGAGATATGAAAAATGGCTATTTTTGCTTATAACTTCTGAACAGTTTGTCCAAAAATCATAAAATTGGTCTCGTTAGATTTAGGGCGACATGCCGAGTCGACTGATATCCAATTTTACCATATCGGCCATTTTGACTGTCGGCCATTTTGAATTATGTGCTAAAATGCTGTATTTTATGAACGCATGAACGGATTGTTACGAAACTTGGCATGGGTCATCAGCACGATGTCCTGAAGGAGTGTGAGAAGTTTCGAAACAGCGCCACCTAGTGGGGAATTTTTTTTTTCAAATGCTTATAACTTTGGGTGCGGTCGACTTATTTTCACGAGACTCATCTAATTAGACTCCTGAAACCTTGCCGAGTCCTACGATACCAAACATGCTAGGTTTCGCCTTACGGTTTGTGTAGCGTTGTGATTTAGCACTTAAAAAACATTAGGCTATATCTTCGAAACCGCTTGTCCGATCGAGACGAAACCACCGTCAGAAGTTTGGAAACATAGGTCGATAGCTATACGCCAATGCCCAAATGCGAAAATATTGATGTTTAGGGGTAGTAAAATTCAAACAAAGTCATGTGTCAGTCATTTTTTACGTGTTTTTTCATATAAATGTTTATAACTCTAAAGCAAATTGAGATATTTTCACCAAAACTGACACACATATGTATGGGCTCACTCTGAGGACACGTAAAAAAAATTGTGGGACTGAGCCTCTTGGTGGCGCTATAATAGAACAAAACATGAAATTCCCATTGACTTCAATACAGTTTTGTGAGATAAAATGCTATTTTCATTCAAAACATACTTTTTCGAACTCCTCCCACACCGTTTGTCCGATTTTCACCAAAATCGAATCGTATCATCCCCAGACTGTGCCGACTAAAAGTTATGGATTTCGTGTCAATTGACGAAACCGTTTTCGTATAGCGCAGCAGCAAATTTGAGGCATGATGCTAATAGCACTATTCAGGCTTTATCTCTGCAATGCCTTGACATATTGACACCAAACTTTGTATGTGTCATTGTCTCCTCACTCTGACCACATCACATCAGTTTTGTAACTGTGCCACCTATTTGTCGAAAGTGATAATCCATTAAATCATATTTTTAATTACTGTTTCTATGATTTTTCAGCCATTTCGTCTAAAATCCTCTTTAAATGTCTTTAATTGCTCATTGTTGCAGTTGGTCTGACACTTTCAGACATGTCGGCATGTCTTGTCGTCTTATTCTGCTTGGCCCCGGTAATTGCTGCTTGCAGCTATATTTATTATTATTCTTCTTCCGCCATGGGAGTCTATGGCAGCCCATAGAACCGATTGCGGGAAAGTTATGAAATTTGGCACAATGATAGAGGACAGTCCAAAAAGTCACCATACCAAATTTGGTGTCTTAAAACCAATCCCTCTAGCGCCACCACCTGTCCAAAATTTCACTTTTATTTTGCTAATAACTTTTGAACCGTTTGGCCAATCAACAAAATTCTTTTTTCCTCTGATTCCCGAGCTCATGCCGATTCGATTGCACCCTATGACGTCATTTTCCGGCTTATAAATATGGCCGCCATTTTGAATGGGCTGAAAAAGCTACTTTTTCGAACTCGTCCTAGACGGTTTGTCCGATTTGCACGAAAATTGAACCAGATCATCTTCAGGCAGTGCTGACAAAAAGTTATGGAATTCAAATTGATTCGTCAAACCGTTTTCGAATAACGCTCGAACACATTTTACGTAGCGCTTGCGAAAACAGTCGTAGGGCTGTATCTCCGCAACGCTTTATCGGATTCAGACCAAAATTGGTACATGTCATCACAAGCATGACCTGAGGCTACATGCTGCGTTTCGACGCAGCGCCACCTACTGGTCCGGAGATATGAAAAATGGCTATTTTTGCTTATAACTTCTGAACATTTTGTCCAAAAATCATAAAATTGGTCTCGTTAGATTCAGGGCAACATGCCGAGTCGACTGATATAAAATTTTACCATATCGGCCATTTTGACTTTCGGCCATTTTGAATTTTGTGCTAAAATGCTGTATTTTAAGAACGCATGAACGGATTGTTACGAAACTCGGTATGGGTCATCAGCACGATGTTCTGAAGGAGCGTGAGAAGTTTCGAAACAGCGCCACCTAGTGGTGAATTTTATTTTTCAAATGCTTATAACTTTGGGTGTGGTCGACTTATTTTCACCAAACTCATCTCATTAGACTCCTGAATCCTTGCCGAGTCCAACGATACCAAATATGCTAGGTTTCGCCTTACGGTTTGTGTAGCGTTGTGATTTAGCACTTAAAAAACATTAGGCGATATCTTCGAAACCGTTTGTCCGATCGAGACGAAACCACCGTCAGAAGTTTGGAATCATAGCTTGTTAACTGAACGGCAAAGCCCAAATGCGAAAATATTGATGTCTAGAGGTAGTAAATTCCAATTAAAGTCATGTGTCAGTCATTTTTTACGTGTTTTTTCATATAAATGTCTATAACTCCGAAGATAATTGAGATATTTTCACCAAAATCGACACACATATGTATGGGCTCACTCTGAGGACACATACAAAAAATGGTGGGACTGAGCCTCTTGGTGGCGCTATAATAGAACAAAACATGAAATTCCCATTGACTTCAATACAATTTTGTGAAATAAAATGCTATACTAAACAAATGCATTGGTGTAATATTACGAAACTCAGATTGTGTCATCAGCACCATCCCCTGAAGGTACCCAAAATATTTCGAGACAGCGCCACCTAGTGGTCAAAAGTTGTAACAAAATTTCCAAAAAGGCTAATAACTTTTGAATAAATCTGGCTATTGAAATGCTTAATAGATTCCTTGGGTCAAGCCGAGAACATAGATACCAAGTTTTCCTTATTTGGCCAAACTTCCTGTCCGCCATGTTGATTTTCAGTCAAAACCTACTTTTTCAAACTCCTCCTAGACCGTTTGTCCGATTTTCACCAAAATCTAATCGTATCATCTCCAGACCGTGCCGACTAAAAGTTATGGATTTCTTGTCGATAGACGAAACCATTTTCGTATAGCGCAGCAGCAAAGTTGAGGCATGATGCCAATAGCACTATTCAGGCTTTATCTCTGCAATGCCTTGACATATTGACACCAAACTTTGTATGTGACATTGTCACTTCACTCTGACCACATCAGTTTTGTAACTGCGCCACCTACTTGTCGAAAGTGATAATCAATTAAATTATATTTTTAATTACTGTTTCTATGATTTTTCAGCCATTTCGTCTAAAATCCTCTTTAAATGTCTGTAATTGCTCATTGTTGCAGTTGATCTGACACCTTCAGCCATGTCTTGTCGTCTTATTCTGCTTGGCCCCGGTAATGGCTGCTTGCAGCTATATTTATTATTATTATTCTTCTTCCGCCATGGGAGTCTATGGCAGCCCATAGAACCGCTTGCGGGAAAGTTATGAAATTAGGCACAATGATAGAGGACAGGCCAAAACGTCACCATACCAAATTTGGTGTCATAAAACCAACCCCTCTAGCGCCACCAACTGTCCAAAGTTTCACTTTTATTATGCTAATAACTTTTGAACCGTTTGGCCAATCAACAAAATTCCCTTTTCCTCTGATTCCTGAGCTCATGACGATTCGATTGCACCCTATGACGTAATTTTCCGTCATAAAAATATTTCCGCCATTTTGAACTTTTCGAAAAACCTACTTTTTCGAACTCGTCCTAGACGGTTTGTCCGATTTGTCCGAAAATTTAACCAGATCATCTTCAGGCAGTGCTGACCAAAAGTTATGGAATTCAAATTGATTCGTCAAACCGTTTTCGATAAACGCTCGAACAAATTTTACGTAGCGCCTGCAAAAACAGTCGTAAGGCTGTATCTCCGCAACGGTTTATTGTATTCTGACCAAACTTGGTACATGTCATCACAGCCATGACCTGAGGCTACATGCTGCGTTTCGGCGCAGCGCCACCTACTGGTAAGGAGATATGAAAAATGGCTATTTTTGCTTATAACTTCTGAACAGTTTGTCCAAAAATCATAAAATTGGTCTCGTTAGATCCAGGGCGACATGCCGAGTCGACTGATATCCAATTATACCATATCGGCCATTTTGACTGTCGGCCATTTTGAATTATGTGCTAAAATGCTGTATTTTAAGAATGCATGAACGGATTGTTACGAAACTTGGCATGGGTCATCAGCACGATGTCCTGAAGGAGTGTGAGAAGTTACGAAACAGCGCCACCTAGTGGTCATTTTTTTTTCAAATGCTTATAACTTTGGGTGTGATCGACTTATTTTCACGAAACTCATCTCAATAGACTCCTGAATCGTTGCCGAGTCCTACGATACCAAGCATGCTAGGTTTTGCCTTACGGTTTGTGTAGCGTTGTGATTTAGCGCTTAAAAAACATTAGGCTATATCTTCGAAACCTTTTGTCCAATCGAGACGAAACCACCATCAGAAGTTTGGAAACATAGGTCGATAGCTATACCCCAATGCCCAAATGCGAAAACATTGATGTTTAGGGCTAGTAATATTCAATCAAAGTCATGTGTCAGTCATTTTTTACGTGTTTTTTCATATAAATGTCTATAACTCCGAAGCAAATTGAGATTTTTGCACCAAAATCGACACATATATGTATGGGCTCACTCTGAGGACACATAAAAAAAATGGTGTGACTGAGCCTCTTGGTGGCGCTATAATAGAACAAAACATGAAATTCCCATTGACTTCAATGCAGTTTTGTGAAATAAAATGCTATACTTAACAAATGCATTGGTGTAATATTACGAAACTCAGAATGTGCCAACAACACCATCCCCTGAAGGTACTCAAAATATTTCGAAACAGCACCACCTAGTGGTCAAAAGTTATAACAACATTTCCAAAAAGGCTAATAACTTTTGAAAAAATCTGGCTATTAAAATGCCACTGGTCTTACTAGATTCCTTGGGTCAAGCAGAGAACATAGATACCAAGTTTACCTTATTTGGCCGAACTTCCTGTCCGCCATCTTTATTTTCAGTCAAAACCTACTTTTTCGAACTCCTCCTAGACCGTTTGTCCGATTTTCACCAAAATCGAATCGTATCATCTCCAGACCGTGCCGACTAAAAGTTATGGATTTCGTGTCGATAGACGGAACCGTTTTCGTATAGCGCAGCAGCAAAGTTGAGGGATGATGCTAATAGCACTAATTAAGGCTTTATCTCTGCAATGCCTTGACATATTGACACCAAACTTTGTATGTGTCATTGTAACTTCACTCTGACCACATCACATCAGTTTTGTAACTGCACCACCTATTGGTCGAAAGTGATAATCCATCAAATCATATTTTTAATTATTGTTTGTATGATTTTTCAGGCATTTTGCCTAAAATCCTCTTTCAATGTCTTTAATTGCTCATTGTCGCAGTTGGTCTGACACTTTCAGCAATGTTGGCATGTCTTGTCATCTGATTGTGCTTGGCCCCGGTAATGGCTGCTTGCAGCTATATTTATTATTATTATTATTCTTCCGCCATGGGAGTCTATGGCAGCCCATAGAACCGAGCGCGGGAAAGTTGTTTTGGTTTGACATTCTGATAGAGGACAGTCCCAACATTAGAAACACCAATTTTGGTGTTTCTAAGTCATTCCCTCTAGCGCCACCACCTGTCCAAAATTTCACTTTTATTTTGCTAATAACTTTTGAACCGTAAGGCCAATCAGCTAAATTCTTGTATCCTCTGATTTCTGAGCTCATGGCAATTCAATTGCACCCTATGACGTAATTTTACGTCATTAAAATATGGCCGCCATTTTGAATTTTTCTAAAAACCTACTTTTTCGAACTCGTCCTAGACGGTTTGTCCGATTTGCACAAAAATTGAACCAGATCATCTTCAGGCAGTGCTGACCAAAAGTTATGAAATTCAAATTGATTCGTCAAACCGTTTTTGATAAACACTCGAACAAATTTTACGTAGCGCCTGCAATAACAGTCGTAAGGCTGTATCTCCGCAACGGTTTATCGTATTCAGACCAAACTTGGTACATGTACTCACAAGCATGACCTGAGGCTACATGCTGCGTTTCGGCGCAGCGCCACCTACTGGTCTGGAGATATGAAAAATGGCTATTTTTGCTTATAACTTCTGAACAGTTTGTCCAAAAATCATAAAATTGGTCTCGTTAGATTCAGGGCAACATGCCGAGTCGACTGATATCCAATTTTACCATATCGGACATTTTGACTGTCGGCCATTTTGAATTTTGTGCTAAAATGCTGTATTTTAAGAACGCATGAACGGATTGTTACGAAACTTGGTATGGGTCATCAGCACGATGTCCTGAAGGAGCGTGATAAGTTTCGAAACAGCGCCACCTAGTGGTGAATTTTTTTTTTCAAATGCTTATAACTTTGGGTGTGGTTGACTTATTTTCAGGAGACTCATCTCTTTAGACTCCTGAATCCTTGCCGAGTCCAACAATACCAAACATGCTAGGTTTCGCCTTACGGTTTGTGTAGCGTTGTGATTTAGCACTTAAAAAACATTAGGCGATATCTTCGAAACCGTTTGTCCGATCGAGACGAAACCACCGTCAGAAGTTTGGAATCATAGCTTGTTAACTGAACGGCAAAGCCCAAATGCGAAAATATTGATGTCTAGAGGTAGTAAATTCCAATTAAAGTCATGTGTCAGTCATTTTTTACGTGTTTTTTCATATAAATGTCTATAACTCTGAAGATAATTGAGATATTTTCACCAAAATCGACACACATATGTATGGGCTCACTCTGAGGACACATAAAAAAAATGGTTGGACTGAGCCTCTTGGTGGCGCTATAATAGAACAAAACATGAAATTCCCATTGACTTAAATACAGTTTTGTGAAATAAAATGCTATACTAAACAAATGCATTGGTGTAATATTACAAAACTCAGAATGTGCCATCTGCACCATCCCCTGAAGGTACCCAACATATTTAGAAACAGCGCCACCTAGTGGTCAAAAGTTATAACAAAATTTCCAAAACTGCTAATAACTTTTGAATAAATTGGCCTATTGTAATGCAACTCATCTTAGTAGATTCCTTGGGTCAAGCTGAGAACATAGATACCAAGTTTACCTTATTTGGCCGAACTTCCTGTCCGCCATCTTGATTTTCAGTCATAATGTACTTTTTCGAACTTCTCCTAGACCGTTTGTCCGATTTTCACCAAAATCGAATCGTGACGATTGACGAAACCGTTTTCGTATACCGCAGCAGCAAAGTTGAGGCATGATGCCAAAAGGACTATTCAGGCTTTATCTCTGCAATGCCTTGACATATTGACACCAAACTTTGTATGTGTCATTGTCACTTCACTCTGACCACATCACATCAGTTTTGTAACTGCGCCACCTATTGGTCGAAAGTGATAATCCATCAAATCATATTTTTAATTATTGTTTCTATGATTTTTCAGGCATTTTGCCTAAAATCCTCTTTGAATGTCTTTAATTGCTCATTGTTGCAGTTGGTCTGACACTTTCAGACATGTTGGCATGTCTTGTCGTCTTATTCTGCTTGGCCCCGGTAATGGCTGCTTGCAGCTATATTTATTATTATTATTATTCCGCTCTGGGAGTCTATGGCAGCCCATAGAACCGATTGCGGGAAAGTTGTTTTGGTTTGACATTCTGATAGAGGACAGTCCCAACATTAAATGCACCAATTTTGGTGTTTCTAAGTCACTCCCTCTAGCGCCACCACCTGTCCAAAGTTTCACTTTTATTATGCTAATAACTTTTGAAGCGTAAGGCCAATCAACAAAATTCTTTTTTCCTCTGATTCCTGTGCTCATGACGATTCGATTGCACCCTATTTCCGTCATTAAAATATGGCCGCCATTTTGAATTTTTCTAAAAACCTACTTTTTCTAACTCGTCCTAGACGGTTTGTCCGATTTGCACGAAAATTGAACCAGATCCTCTTCAGGCAGTGCTGACAAAAAGTTATGGAATTCAAATTGATTCGTCAAACCGTTTTCGATAAACACTCGAACAAATTTTACGTAGCGGCTGCAAAAACAGTCGTAAGGCTGTATCTCCGCAACGCTTTATCGTATTCAGACCAAACTTGGTACAAGTCATCACAAGCATGACCTGAGGCAACATGCTGTGTTTCGGCGCAGCGCCACCTACTGGTCCGGAGATATGAAAAATGGCTATATTTGTTTATAACTTCTGAACAGTTTGTCCAAAAATCATAAAATTGGTCTTGTTAGATTCAGGGCGACATGCCGAGTCGACTGATATTCAATTTTGCCATATCGGCCATTTTGACTGTCGGCCATATTGAATTTTGTGTTAAAATGCTGTATTTTAAGAACGCATGAACGGATTGTTACGAAACTTGGTATGGGTCATCAGCACAATGTCCTGAACGACCGTGAGAAGTTTTGAAACAGCGCCACCTAGTGGTGAGGTTTTTTTTTCAAATGCTTATAAGTTTGGGTGTGGTTGACTTATTTTCACGAGACTAATATCTTTGGACTCCTGAATCGTTGCCGAGTCCAACGATACCAAATATGCTAGGTTTTGCCTTATGGTTTGTGTAGCGTTGTGATTTAGCGCTTAAAAAACATTTGGCTATATCTTCGAAACTGCTAGTCCGATCGAGACGAAACCACCGTCAGAAGTTTGGAAACATAGGTCGGTATCAACATGCCAATGCCCAAATGCGAAAATATTGATAGTAAGGGGTAGTAAAATCCAACCAAAGATTGGTTAGATTCAGGGCAACATGCCGATTCGACTGATATCCAATTTGACCATATCGGCCATTTTGACTGTCGGCCATTTTGATTTTGTGCTAAAATGCTGTATTTTAAGAACGCATGAACGAATTGTTACGAAACTTGGTATGGGTCATCAGCACGATGTCCTGAAGGAGCGTGAGAAGTTTCGAAACAGCGCCACCTAGTGGTGAATTTTTTTTCCAAATGCTTTCGAAAACGGTTTGACGAATCAACTGGAATTCCATAACTTTTTGTCGGCATTGTCTGGAGATGATCTGGTTCAATTTTCGTGAAAATCGGAGCAACGGCCTAGGAGGAGTTAAAAAAAAGTAGGTTTTTCGGAAAATTCAAAATGGCGGAAAAATTTCCATGACGGAAATGACGTCATAGGTTGCAATCGAATCGTGTTGAGCCAAGGAATCAGATGACAAAAGAATTTTGTTGATAGGCCTTGTGGTTCAAAAGTTATTAGCATAAACATGAGTGAAACTTTGGACAGTTGGTGGCGCTAGAGGGATTGGTTTTAAGACACCAAATTTGCTATGGTGACTTTTCAGACTGTCCTCTATCAGTGTGCCAAATTTCATAACTTTCCTGCAAGCGGTTCTATGGGCTGCCATAGACTCCCAGAGCGGAAGAAGAAGAAGCGGAATAATAATAATAATAAGAACGGGAACAGATACAATAGGTGCCTCCGCACCTTCAGTGCTTGGCCCCTAATAATAAGAACGGGAACAGATACAATAGGTGCCTCCGCACCTTCGGTGCTTGGCCCCTAATAATAATAATAATATAGCTGCAAGCAGCAATTACCGGGGCCAAGCAGAATTAGACGACAAGACATGCCAACATTGCTGAAAGTGTCAGATCAACTGCAACAATGAGCAATTAAAGACATTTAAAGAGGATTATAGGCGAAATGGCTGAAAAATCATAGAAACAGTAAATAAAAATATTATTTAATTGATTATCACTTTTGACCAATAGGTGGTGCAGTTACAAAACTGATGTGATGTGGTCAGAGTGAAGTGAAAATGACACATACAAAGTTTGGTGTCAATATGTCAAGGCATTGCAAAGATAAAGCCTGAATAGTGCTTTTGGCATTAGGGCTGCACGATTTTGAGGAAAAAACCTAATTGCGGTTTTTCTGACAAATATTGCGATTGCGGTGCGATTTTCGATTTTTTTGGTTTTATTTATTTTAAAGCTTAAAACTGTACTTTTTATGTAATTTATGTAATAAATATAACCTTATTGTAAAGTGTTACTGATTAGTTATACACCGATTCAGACGTCTCCTGAGTTCACTGTTGGAAAGATCAGTTGTTTTAACCATTCATTAAAATGAATCGGTTCAAAGGAGTCATTAGTTCGCGAATTGGACGTGTCATGCGCGTTGTGTGATTATCCCAGCAGTTAGGACATGGACATCCAAGATTTCTGTCAACACAGAAAACATTTCATCACTGGATATTTTTTTCGTTTAATTAACCTGTTAAGCTGCAACGCCACTTTTGAAAAATCCCCAGAAATGACATACCCAAACTTAAACAGATACAGTTCATGAACCCTTTGCACTAAAAGCACAAGTATGATCTCATTTGAAAGCTGACACCTGGCAGTTTATTGTAAATGTAGAATTAATTATTGTCATAATGAAAAAAAAATTGTTATAAATAGCTTCAAAGTTTTGTAAAGTTATTAGAAATTATTTTTTATGAAACATCCTCATGAAAATAAAATTGAAGTTGGCACTGGAGCAATCTAGAAATGCACTACAGCTAAAGCCACATGTCTAAACATTTTATGTTTAAAATCTGAAGATAATAAGTCCAAAACTCTGTATTTAGTGAAATGTTTTTCAAGACCATGTCAGTTGACTTTATTTTGATTTGACGTTAAAGATGCTTCTGATGTTTATTGCCATCTTCTAACCATCTATCCAGTATATTGTCTCTATTGTTTTGTGGTGCAAACGAGCCCCATTCAGTCTCAATCTCCCCCTGCACACATTCACACCTCTCCAGCCTGGCTATGGCTCGAAATATGCATTTCTTTTGTCTGCATTATAGTTACTAACGACTGGCTATTCATAGGGTTTCAATCCCTAATTTCTTTTATCAAAGTTCTTACTTAACATTTAAACACTGGATTAAATGCCCTGCTTGAATAATGAAACATTTTAGTAAGCATATTTAGAAAAAAATTATAAAAGGATAACTGCAATATGTGGCAGGTGCACCTAGAGCTAGCTAGCATGTTAGCTTAGCACACCATCAATACACGACAATTTATGAGATTAAAACCATTTTTGTGCTTCAAACTTAATTTATAACGCAAGTAGAGTGTTTTAAATAATCTTCTGTGATATAATTTCGCTTCAGATTAAAAAATCAGACAGAAAATATATATTTTTTATTATTCTGCACAATGATAAAGTTTATATCGATTAGCAATACATTATAAATATAATCTATTATTATGGAAATACCTGACATTATTTGAAGAACACAGGTAAACCAAATATCATTTCAATCATGTTTATTGTCTTCAAAAAGTCTTTTTTCTGCATGTAACAACGATCTCTGATAGCTTTGTGTGTGTTCGAGACTTCCTGGATTGTCACATGATCATGGTTCTTCTTCATGTTACATAAATGGACTATTATTGTGAATGTAGCGCCCTCAGGCTGTTGGTATGGATTGAAAACACAATACATCACAGTGTCCAGCGCTCATAATGATTACATCGACGCATTTGGGCATAAATTCAATAAATATTATTCCTGTCTATAGAAATCTGATGAAAACTTATGAAAATATATCAATATTTCTCCAAATCTGCACATTTTTGAGCTAAAGCCCTGAGGGACGTTGTTTTGTGTATCGCTGTCATGACGACAGCACGGGAGTTTTTTATGAATGAAAGCGGCTGACGGTCATAATTCATATTAAAGGTATCGACTCATTTTTTCATTTCATAACTCCTGACACAAATTAAGACATAACTGTCACTATAAGTTTTTCAGAATACAATAGTGGTCAAATACTGAAACTTGAGTCTTATATCTTTTTAATGATGTATAGTTTGTCAATGTATAACATTAAATCTTATAGTAATTTTTTACTAAATAAAAAAAAAACGCTTCAGTGCGCCGACGCACTGGTGAAGCTTAACAGGTTAAAGAGTTTTTTTTTGTCAGTTAAATGTCCGGAACGCTTTTCAGTTCAATTTATTTAGCACAATTCACACCCAGCGGTAATTCAGGGGAAAAAAAATCTCCGAATGATCCACATGAAACTTTGGTCTTCCGACCTTTTACCACCGTGTCGATTTATTTTGTGCGAGGGAGAGAGAGCAAGACAGCGCTTAGTTTGGAGACGGTGAAGTCTTGTTTACACTTTCGACAGGCTCCGGAGAGAGAGAGAGAGAGAGAGAGAGAGAGAGAGAGAGAGAGAGAGAGAGAGAATGCGCGCGCGCGCGACCGGCTCTCTCTCTGCTCGTTCTGTCAAACATGCGCCCTGTCACTCATAAGCGCAGCAGTTCATCTACATTACTCACCGATCAAATAATACTTTGGCGGGACAAAAATTCACTTTGGCGGGCGCTAAAACAAGTTCAATGCAGAAAATTCATGCGTGAATTTAACTTAGTAGGCTACATGACCATGCACTCGCACAAATGCGACCACATAAAATTTTAACTCGCACATTCTCAAAAAATGGTCGCATATTTCGGCCATTTCTGCGCAGTTACAAGCTTTTTCTATTGGCACAATTCGAGGTACACGTTGTGTGTTAGCTGCTTTGCTGCTGACAGAAATACGGTGCACTGCATACAACCTTGTAACTTTCCATTGCCATTTCTAATTGGCCAGCAAGCCAGGAACGCGAGATTCGACCATTTTGATTGGCTAATAGGTTTGTCACTCAAATGTCAGAGGCGGGGGAAAAAACCTCAGACTCCTGAGGTTAGGTTATTGCGGGAGTTAAAACCTCAATATCGATGCGATAAAGGTTAATCGTGCAGCCCTATTTGGCATCATGCCTCAACTTTGCTGCTGCGCTATACGAAAACGGTTTCATCTATCGACACGAAATCAATATCTTTTAGTCTGCACCGTCTGGAGATGATACGATTCGATTTTGGTGAAAATCGGACAAACGGTCTAGGAGGAGTTCGAAAAAGTAGGTTTTGAATGAAAATCAAGATGGCGGACAGGAAGTTAGGCCAAATAAGGTAAACTTGGTATCTGTGTTCTCGGCTTGACCCAAGGAATCTATTAATACCAGTGGCATTTTAATAGGCAGATTTATTCAAACGTTATTAGCATTTTTAGAAATTTTGTTATAACTTTTGACCAAAAGGTGGCGCTGTCTCGAAATATTTTGGGTCCTTTCAAGGGATGGTGCTGAAGGCACATTCTGAGTTTCGTAATATTACACCAATGCATTTGTTTAGTATAGCATTTTATGTCACAAAACTGTATTGAAGTCAATGGGAATTTCATGTTTTGTTCTATTATAGCGCCACCAAGAGGCTCAGTCCCACCAATTTTTTTATGTGTCCTCAGAGTGAGCCCATACATATGTGTGTCAATTTTGGTGAAAATATCTCAATTCGCTTCGGAGTTATAGACATTTATATGAAAAAACACGTAAAAAATGACTGACACATGACTTTGATTGGATTTTACTACCCCTTACTATCAATATTTTCGCATTTGGGCATTGGCTTGTTGATATCGACCTATGTTTCCAAACTTCTGACGGTGGTTTCGTCTCGATCGGACTAGCAGTTTCGAAGATATAGCCAAATGTTTTTTAAGCGCTAAATCACAACGCTACACAAACCGTAAGGCAAAACCTAGCATATTTGGTATTGTTGGACTCGGCAACGATTCAGGAGTCCAAATATATTAGTCTCGTGAAAATAAGTCGACCACACCCAAACTTATAAGCATTTGAAAAAAAAAAACTCACCACTAGGTGGCGCTGTTTCAAAACTTCTCACGCTCGTTCAGGACATTGTGCTGATGACCCATACCAAGTTTCGTAACAATCCGTTCATGCGTTCTTAAAATACAGCATTTTAGCACAAAATTCAAAATGGCCGACAGTCAAAATGGCCGATATGGTAAAATTGGATATCAGTTGTATCGGCATGATGCCCTGAATCTAACGAGACCAATTTTATGATTTTTGGACAAATTGTTCAGAAGTTATAAGCAAAAATAGCCATTTTTCATATCTCTGGACCAGTAGGTGGCGCTGTGCCGAAACGCAGCATGTTGCCTCAGGTCATGCTTGTGATGACATGTACCAAGTTTGGTCTGAATACGATAAAGCGTTGCGGAGATACAGCCTTATGACTGTTTTTGCAAGCGCTGTGTAAAATTTGTTCGAGCGTTTATCGAAAACGGTTTGACGAATCAACGAGATTTTAATAACTTTTTGTCAGCACTGCCTGAAGATGATCTGGTTCAATTTTCGTGCAAATCGGACAAACCGTCTAGGACGAGTTCGAAAAAGTAGCTTTTTTGAAAAATTCAAAATGGCGGCCGTGTTTTTATGACGGAAAATGACATCATAGGGTGCAATCAAATCGGCATGAGCTCAGGAATCAGAGGAAAAAATAATTTTGTTGATTGGCCTTACGGTTCAAAAGTTATTAGCAAAATAACAGTGGCATTTTGGACAGGTGGTGGCGCTAACGGGAATGACTTAGAAACACCAAAATTGGTGTATTTAATGTTGGGACAGTCCTCTATCAGAATGTCAAACCAAAACAACTTTCCCGCAATTGGTTCTATGGGCTGTCATAGACTCCCAGAGCGGAAGAATAATAATAAGAACGGGAACAGATACAATAGGTGCCTCCGCACCTTCGGTGCTTGGCCCCTAATAATAAGAACGGGAACAGATACAATAGGTGCCTAAATATTTAATTTTGATAAGGAGTTTAGACAATTATATTCAGTGGCGTAACGAGCCAACACCGGGCCCTTAAGTAGGATTATCAAGGCGGGCCCCTTGATGACGCAATTGATGACATTGATGATGCAATGTCCGCGAGTAGGCTACCATGAATAGGGCAGGATATGATCATACACAGCATATAAGAGATGAGATGACTAACAAAATCAGGAGTAGCCTACGCTCACCAAAAGCAAAACAAAAAAACAACAAAAAAACAATGGGGACAGCACACTATAAAACATTGTTAGGCCTAGGTCCAAATACATGAAAAAGATGCTCTCTTACATTATAGCGGGATTTTCCGGGCTTTCCTATGTGCAACTGCAAAGTTATCAGGATTGTGCACACAGGCATTCTCAATTGACCCTTCGCAGGGAGTTTGATTGACAGGCGATCTGACTAATCATAATCCGCCATTTTGTCCAACAAAGCAGTCAGGAGAGTTAGTAGATTAACATAGGAGGATTTAAATTTGAAAAACAAAGTGTACTGACGTCTTAGCACTTTAACCTGTTAACCGTTGCCAGTGCGCGGGCGCACTGAAGCGTTTTTTTTTTATATATAGTTCAAAGTTACTATCAGATTTAATGTTATACCTTGACAAACTATACATCATTAAAAAGATATAAGACTTAAGTTTCAGTATTTGACCACTATTGTATTCTGAGAAACTTATAGCGACAGTTATTTCTTAATTTGTGTCAGGAGTTATGAAATGAAAAAATGAGTCGATACCTTTAATATGAATTATGCGCGTCAGCCGCTTTCATTCATAAAAAACTCCCGTGCTGTCGTCATGACAGCGATACACAAAACAACGTCCCTCAGGGCTTTTAGCTCAAAAATGTGCATATTTGGAGAAATATTGATAGATTCTCATAGATTTACATCAGATTTCTATAGACAGGAATAATATTTATTGAATTTATACCCAAATGCGTCGATGTAATCATTATGAGCGATTGGATACTCTGATACTGTGTTTTCAATTCATATCAATAGCCTGAGGGCGCTATTATGCACAATAATAGTCCATATATGGAACATGAAGAAGAGCCATGATCATGTGACATTCCAGGACGTCACTGATACACACAAAGCTAACAAGAGATCGTTGTAACATGCAGATACAGACGTTTTGAAGACAATAAACATGTTTGCAATGATATTTGAGTTACCTGTGTTTTTCAAGCCATGCCAGGTATTTCCATAATGATAGATTATATTTATAATGTAATGCTAATCTATATAGACTATCATTGTGCAGAATCCTATACCAATAGTATATTTTCTGTCTGATTTTTTTATCTGAAGCCAAATTAGATCACAGAAGATTATTTAAAATACTCACTTGCGTTATAAAGTAAGTTTGGAGCACAAACATGGTTTTAATCTCATAAATTGTCGTGTATTGATGGTGTGCTAAGCTAACATGCTAGCTAGCCCTAGGTGCACCTGCCACCTAGAAGTTATACTTTTATGATTTTTTGAATGCTTACTGAAATGTTTCTTTATTCAAGAAATGCATTTGATACAGTTTAAAATGTGAGGTGAACTTTGAGAAAATAAATTAGGGACTGAAACCCTATGAATAGCCTGTGAATAGCCAGTCGTTAGTAACTATAATGCAGACAGAAGAAATGCATATTTAGAGCCATAACCAGGCTGGAGAGGTGTGAATGTGACCAGGGGGAGACTGAAACTGAATGGGGCTCGTTTGCACCACAAAACAATAGAGACAATATACTGGATAGATGCTTAGAAGATGACAATAAACATCAGTTGCATTTTAGAGTCAAATCAAAATAAAGTAATTTGACATGGTCTTGAAAAACATTTAACTAAATACAGAGTTTTGGACTTATTATCTTCAGATTTTTAACATAAAATGTTTAGACATGTGGCTTTAGCTGTAGTGCATTTCTAGATTGCTACAGTGCCAACTTCAGTTTTATTTTCATAAGGATGTTTCATCAAAATTAATTTCTAATAACTTTACAAAACTTTGAAGCTATTTATAAAAAAAAAATTCATTATGACAATAATTAATTCTACATTTACAATAAACTGCCAGGTGTCAGCTTTCAAATGAGATCATACTTGTGCTTTTAGTACAAAGGGTTCATAAACTGTATCTGTTTCAGTTTGGGTATGTCATTTCTGGGGATTTTTCAAAAGTGGGGTTGCAGCTTAACAGGTTAAAACAACATTCCTTTTATGTTCATTCATGTTTATTTTAATGCTATAAATTAACTAGAAGGAAGAGATGATCGGTTCACAAGCAGCTTTAACTGAGCCTCGAGTCTACAGCGATCTGTTAGACACATTAAAGAGTCACAAAACGGTATTTATTGTTTAAATGTCTCTAAAAAATGACTACATTTGAAAGGTGAGACTTTGTTTCATATCAAAAGTACTTGTCTGTCAGCGCGCAGTCTTTTTTCTGATCCGCAATGTATTTTTCACTGCGTGAGAACTTGGTGTGGTGTGATAGTGGCGTCGCTTGTCAGACATAGCACAGTAACTAAAGTGGGCGGGTCTTTGCGACCAGTCATTGACAGTATGGACGGGGATTCGCCAGTCCCAATTCAAAACAAATTTCATCACAATCCATCATTGTTCGTTTCAAACATGTGAGAGCATCAAAATGATCCATGGGTGAAATGAATTGGATTTAATTTATTTTTTTGTCAGTTCCTATCATAATTTTAACATTTTGGCGTTATTGTTTAGCTATTTACCTATGTTTTCAAATTTCCTTTGTTTTTTTGTTGTTGTCTAGATCAGACTAACGGCTTTGAAGATAACCACAATTTTTTAAAGCTCTAAATGACATTTACAAAAACCATAAGGCGAAACCTGGCATGTTTGGTATTCTTGGACTCGGCAAAGATTCTTAGGAGGTCACTCCTGTGAAAAAAACACTGGCTTCCTTGAAACTTCTAAGGCTCCTTCAAGGCTTTGTGCCAATGACGTATACTGAGTTTTTTGAGATACACCAATGTTCTCATAGACTATCATGGCACCCTGGACAAAGACACTGCGCGCCAATTTTCAGTAGACTAACGGTTGGGTGCGCTTATAGCTATTTTCATGATTTTTTTCACTGTTATAGTGCCACCAAGTGGCCAATTGTCACGATTTTTTTCATGTCAACTCAGATTGAGCTTATGAACGTGTCTCAAGTTTTGCGAAAATATCTCTTTCCGTTCACAAGTTATAACCGTTTTATAGTGCCACCTAGTGGCCAATTGTTGCGATTTTTTTTTCAAGTGATCTCAGATTGAGCTCAGGAAGATGTGTCCCAAGTTTAGCAAAAAAATCTCTTTCCGTTCACAATTTATAACCGTTTTAGTAAAAGTGGCCCTGGTGCCATCAAAGATTTTGGTTCCCCTTATCGACCGTTAATTGAAATTTTGAATTTTTTGGATGATTATTGATTGTCAGACTCCAGAGAATATTCTTGCAGTGGTTTGGTTTCGATCTGGCGAAAAACCAAGGAGAAGTTCTCAAAAATAGGTTTTTCAAAAAAATGCAATTTACTCGAAATTGGCACCGAAGGGCGAGCAAATCGGAGATAGCCATTTTGTCCGCCTTGAGCCAAGGATTCCAACGATATGGGGCACTTGATCCTGGGACAAACGGTCTAAGAGTTATGAGCAATTTTGAACTTTTGGTTGCTGTAGCGCCACCTATGGGCCATTCGGGGTCATACTCTGATAGGTTGTCCCCAAATTGAGGCCTACCATCTGGCCAGGTTTCACGTCTCTAGGCCTTACGGTTTGGCCTGCACGATGCGTTTTACAAATCCTTACAATTACAATAGGGTTTCAGCATTTCATGCTTGAACCCCTAATAAGAATGAAGGCTTTTTGCCAGTTATAGCGCCACCTATGGTCCGATCTCCATGAAACTCTGCATGCTTCCTCACCATGTTCTGACACATGTGCTCATCAATTTTTGTGAAGTTCTGAGTTTTCCTTTGGGATTTATAGGCTTTTGAGTGTATTTTGCCACGCCCCTTTTCTAAATGACCCTGTTACAGCCACCCGAATGCCAAAGTTTTGATAATTTTTGATCTAGAGAGTCCAGAGAAATGTCCTAGACTGGCTTGGTTCCGATCTGGCGAAAAACCTAGGACTAGTTCACAAAAGTAGGTTTCGGACAAAATTCGACATAGCAAATAAAATTTCTGGCCTAAATCGAAATTGGAGATAGCCATTTTGTCCGCCTTGAGCCAGGGATCACAGTGGTGTAAGACAAACGGTCTAGGAGTTATGGGCGATTTATTACTTTTGCACTAAATCTGTAGCTGTAGAACAACGTAAAATTTATTTGCGCGGTATTCGAGAACGGTTTGACGAATCAACACGAATTCCATAACTTTTTGTCGGTACAGTGTGGAGATGATACGGTTCGATTTTGGTGAAAATCGGACAAACGGTCTAGGAGGAGTTAGAAAAAGTAGGTTTTGACTGAAAATCAAGATGGCGGACAGGAACTTCGGCCAAATATGGCAAACTTGGTATCTATGTTCTCAGCGTGACCCAGGGAATCTATTAAGACCAGTGGCATGTCAATAGGCAGATTTATTTAAAGGTTATTAGCCTTTTTGGAAAGGTTGTTATAACCTTTGACCACAAGGTGGCGCTGTTTCGAAACTTCTCACGCTCCTTCAGGGCATCGTGCTGATGACCCATACCATGTTTAGTAACAATCCATTCATGCGTTCTTAAAATACAGCATTTTAGCACAAAATTCAAAATGGCCGACAGCCAAAATGGCCGATATGGTAAAATTGGATATCAGTCGACTCAGCATGTTGGCCTGAATCTAACGAGACCAATTTGATGATTTTTGGGCAAACTATTCAGAAGTTATAAGCAAAAAAAATAGCCATTTTTCATATCTCCGGACCAGTAGGTGGCGCTGCGCCGAAACGCAGCATGTAGCCTCAGGTCATGCTTGTGATGACATGTTCCAAGTTTGGTCTGAATCCAATAAAGCGTTGCGGAGATACAGCCTTACGTCTGTTTTCGCAAGCGCTACGTAAAATTTGTTCGTGGGTTTTTTCGAAAATTGCTAAGCGAATCAACTTGAATTCCACAACTTTTTGTCGGCATGGTCTGTAGATGATCTGGTTAAATTTTCGTGAAAATCGGAGCAACGGCCTAGGAGGAGTTCGAAAAAGTTGATTTTTCGAAAAATTCAAAATGGCGGACAAATTTCCATGACGGAAAATGACGTCATAGGGTGCAATCGAATCGTCTTGAGCTAGGGAATCAGAAGAAATGGGAATTTTGTTTCTAGCCCTCGTGGTTCAAAAGTTATTAGCATAAACATGAGTGCAAATTTGGACAGCTGGGGCCCTAGAGGGAATGAGTTATGAGAGAATAATAAGAACGGGAACAGATACAATAGGTGCCTACGCACCTTCGGTGCTTGGCCCCTAATAATAATAAGGACGGGAACAGATACAATAGGTGCCTCCGCACCTTCGGTGCTTGGCCCCTAATAATAAGAACCGGAACAAACACAATAGGTGCCTCCGCACCTTTGGTGCTTGGCCCCTAATAAGAACGGGAACAGATACAATAGGTGCCTCTGCACCTTCGGTGCTTGGCCCCTAATAATAATAATAAGAACGCGAACAAAAACAATAGGTGCCTCCGCACCTTCAGTGCTTGGCCCCTAATAATAATAAGAAGAAACGGAACAGAAACAATAGGTGCCTCCGCACCTTCGGTGCTTGGCCCCTAATAAGAACACTAACGATTACAATAGGTGCCTCCGCACCTTCGGTGCTTGGCCCCTAAATATAGCTGCAAGCAGCAATTACCGGGGCCAAGCAGAATCAGATGACAAGACATGCCAACATGTCTGAAAGTGTCAGACCAACTGCAACAATGAGCAATTAAAGACATTTAAAAAGGATTATAGGCAAAATGCCTGAAAAATCAGAGAAACAGTAATTAAAAATATGATTTAATGGATTATCACTTTCGACCAATAGGTGGCACAGTTACAAAACTGATGTGATGTGGTCAGAGTGAAGTGACAATGACACATACAAAGTTTGGTGTCAATATGCCATTTTTCATATCTCTGGACCAGTAGGTGGCGCTGCGCCAGAACGCAGCATGTAGCCTCAGTTCATGCTTATGATGCATAGCTGTCAACATTGAACATTGAAAATAAGGGAGATTTCCCGGAATCCATCCCCAAAATAAGGGATTTTTTTTTACACGATTCTTACCCAAAAACTTTTAAAAAAAAGCACTAATCATTAACAGTCTAAAGAGTTTATAACTACACAATATATATTACAGACCAATGGATATGTTTAAAGAGCTTTATTTATTAACAAAGTAAACATTCAGGGTTTCTGCAGGTTTCAGTAAGTCAAATTTAAGACCTTTTTAAGACATTTTAAGACCATAAAGATTCTAATTTAAGACCCTACACGTGACGACGCATTATCCAAGTTAGATAGACAGTTACCTCGGGATCACTATCTATCTATCTATCTATCTATCTATCTATCTATCTATCTATCTATCTATCTATCTATCTATCTATCTATCTATCTATCTATCTATCTATCTATCTATCTATCTTTCTATCTATCTAGGATTATCTGATGTGTGTGTGTGAGACAGAGGGAGAGGTAGATTTTTTTTTTAATAGAAAATTGTACTTTTGCATAATTATACTGTAAAAACACAGTTATTGTTGATTGTTTTAGTTGATCATAACTAGAGGAAATGATAAGATGATTAAAGTGACCAAAATTATCACGGTTATCACAGAATCCTGTTCAAAAAGTACTAATACTACAGAATGAAGTCAATTCAACAAGTTTTATGTCGAAAAACAGCAAAAAACAAATTGATTAGCATCAATATGCACTTTTTGTTTACGTAAACATTAAAATACCATTAAAAATGATGGCCAGATTTTAAAAGAGTGTCTTGCAACATGTTATTTACTAACATGTACAAGTTCAAATAAAGTTTTGACAAAAAAGGTTTTATTCAAAGATAAACCTCATATTTCAGCCTTTAAATATTTTTTTATAAAAAGTCAAAAAGATAAATTACTGACATTTACACATTATAGCTTATATTTATTAGTAGTGTTTGGGTGCACCCCCATCCTTCATGTTGACTGAGCTTTCAATGTTGTTATGGAAAGGGGTGATTGGTTGATTCCTGTCACATGACCTGCGGTGCGTTTGCGGCATTCTGAAAAGTGTAGATTTTTTTCATCACGTTGCGCCTGGTAAAAAAAATTTGCGCGTCGCTTCAATTATGAGCGTGCTTGCCGCGCGCCTACATTTGAACAAACTTGAGCGCGCAAAAGACGCGATATGTGAACGGCGTCTGGCGAGCTTGCTCATATCAAGCCACGAGCGACTGGTAGCACGCGAGCGACGAGTTGGAGACCCCTGATCTAGCGCTCCGCTTTGTAGGCTACAACTCCATACTTTTTTGCTACTTTGTAACAACTTTCTGCGGCCAGCGTTTCTGGAAATGAACGAGGGTAAACACTTTTTTAGACCTGTCACCTGACTAAATGAAATTTAAGACCTAGGATGAAAATCTGGCCGTTATTAAGACTTTTAAAAATACGGGATATTTTACGGGAAAACACTAAAACGGGAAGACAGCGGGAAAAGAGTTAAAATCCGTGAGAAACCCGGAAAAAACGGGAGGGTTGACAGCTATGATGATGATATGTACCAAGTTTGGTCTGAATACGATAAAGCGTTACGGAGATACAGGCTCGTGTCTGTTTTCGCAAGCGCTACATAAAATTTGTTTGCGTGGTATTCGAAAACGGTTAAGCGAATCGACTTGAATTCCATAACTTTTTGTCTGCACAGTCTGGAGATGATCTGGTTCAATTTTAGTGAAAATCGGAGCAAAGGCCTAGGAGGAGTTCGAAAAAGTAGCTTTTTTGGAAAATTCAAAATGGCAGAAAAATTTCCATGGCGGAAAATGACGTGGTGCAATCGAATCATCTTGAGCTAAGGAATCAGGTGAAAAAAGAATTTAGTTTCTAGCCCTTGTGGTTCAAAAGTTATTAGCATAAACATGAGTGCAACTTTGGACAGTTGGTGGCGCTAGAGGGATTTGTTTTAAAGGTGCCGTAGAATGGATTATTTTATTATTTTATAATGTTTCCTGGGGTGCCCTTATAATGTTAGTATGTTTATTAGATCAAAATTTGTTATAATTTAGAAATAAAAGGCATATTTCCTAGCCTGATTTCATACCCTGATCTGGACACTCTGTTTGAAGGGGCGTGTCTGCTGTGAGACTTCAGTGTAAACGCCCACTGCTGTGATTGGCTGACATGCTTGCATATGAAATATCTGGCATTACATGTAGAGCTATCTGGAAAACATTTACTATTACAGCGATTATACGTTTTTACTATTACAGCTATCGGGATTAACGAATCATGATAAGTTTTTTAAGTATTTAGATCTATTCCAGCATTGAGCAGATGACAGCCTGTCGATCGCGTGAATGAAGATCTTATCACTGCAACGCGATTTACTGATGCATAAACAGTGTTGAACGACTTTGAGAGAAAGATTATCTGCCTGGACTTGAACAATTACACATCAGAAATTCACATAACCCACTGGTTCTCCAGAGGCTCGGATGAAGGAGCTAAAAAAATATTTTTGTGTTCATTTGTAGTTACATCCAAACACTGAGCAACTGCCATGCTTCGTTCGCTCGTCTGCAAGCCACGATGTCTCTCGAGGAAAAAACAATATTGCGCTGGATCTAGATAACACAGTGTAAATTATCATTAATAAAATCACTACTTACCGCTTGCGGGAATATAACGTTAGTTGAAATTGCCCCCTTCGTCCGTTTGAGACGCCGAGAGAAGCCTGGCTGCTTGATATTGTTCCAGGTTAGAAAAACAGTCCGCGGTGAAATGGGCAGAGCAACTAACAACTTCGAATTAAACTGTAGCGGTATCCGATTATAGATAGATTATAGATAGATTATAGATAGATCTGCCATTTTCTCTATGATCCTCGCTTGTTTCTTCACCTGCAGAACTTCCGATGATTCGGCTGTGCAGTTTCGCCTGGCACTGAGCATGGGCTGGCTTATGCAAATTTTTAGAGGCGTACATATTAATGATCCCAACTGTTGCGTCACAGTTGGTGTTATGTGGAGATTCGCCTGTTTTACAGGGGTGTTTTTCAAAAAAGATTTAAATAAGAAAGAGAAAACTATGGTGTTTGAGACTCACTGTATGTCATGTCCATGTACTGAACTCTTGTTATTTAACTATGCCAAGATAAATTCAATTTCACATTCTAGGGCACCTTTAAGACACCCAATTTGAAATGGTGACAGGTTGGACTGTCCTCTATCAGTGTGCCAAATTTCATAACTTTCCCGCAAGCGGTTCTATGGGCTGCCATAGACACCCAGTCGGAAGAAACGGCAGAATAATAAGAACGGGAACAGATACAATAGGTGCCTCCGCACCTTTGGTGCTTTCCCCCCTAATAATAAGTAATGGAACTGATACAATAGGTGCCTCGCACCTTCGGTGCTTGGCCCCTAATAAGAACGGGAACAGATACAATAGGTGCCTCCGCACCTTCGGTGCTTGGCCCCTAATAATAATAAGAAATGGAACAGATACAATAGGTGCCTACGCACCTTCGGTGCTTGGGCCCTAATAATAAGAACGGGAACAGATACAATAGGTGCCTCCGCACCTTCGGTGCTTGGCCCTAATAATAAGAACGAGAACGAAAACAATAGGTGCCAACGCACCTTCGGTGCTTGGCACCTAATAAGAACGGGAACGGATACAATAGGTGCCTCCACACCTTCGGTGCTTGGCCCCTAATAATAGGAACGGGAACAGATACAATAGGTGCCTACGCACCTTTGGTGCTTGGCCCCTAATAATAAGAACGGCAACGAAAACAATAGGTGCCTACGCACCTTCGGTGCTTGGCCCCTTATAATAAGAATGGCAACGAAAACATTAGGTGCTTGGCCCCTAATAATAATAAGAACGGGAACGAAAACAATAGGTGCCTACGCACCTTCGGTGCTTGGCCCCTAATAATAGGAATGGGAACAGATACAATAGGTGCCTCCGCACATTCAGTGCTTGGCCCCTAATAAGAACGGGAACAGATACAATAGGTGCCTACGCACCTTCGGTGCTTGGCCCCTAATAATAATAAGAACGGGAACGAAAACAATAGATGCCTACGCAACTTCGGTGCTTGGCCCCTAATAATAATAAGAACGGGAACGAAAACAATAGGTGCCTACGCACCTTCGGTGCTTGGCCCCTAATAATAATAATAATAATAGGAACGGGAACAGATAAAATAGGTGTCTATGCACCTTCTGTGCTTGGCCCCTAATAATAATAATAATAGGAACGGGAACAGATACAATAGGTGCCTACGCACCTTCGGTGCTTGGCCCCTAATAATAATATCCAACAATATTATTGATCTGACTGTACTGGTGCTGCTGTATGAGATTGTTTCAAAGCATTATATAAAGCGCTATCTTAATATTT